>NW_024868109.1:93835-108835 GCF_013358625.1 Macadamia integrifolia
CCCCCGATTCTCAAGTTGGGCTCTTCCCAGTTCGCTCACCGTTACTAAGGGAATCCTTGTAAGTTTCTTGTCCTCCACTTATTGATATGCTTAAACTCAGTGGGTAGCCCGCCTGACCTGGAGTCACAGTCAAAATGCCATCGAATGGTAATCAGGATCACCAGAGCCCAATGGGAACATAACACGCACACGATGTCCAAACAATGGCAAAGTGGCTTGATCCACCACTCATCGTGACACTTGCCACATAAGAAGCCCTTAACTTTGGGCCAACCGCACCTCAAACAGAGACACGGCGGGCCAATCTTCGCTCCGCACCACCAACGCAAGGGGTAAAGGAGGTGGGGCAACATGACGCATGATGCCCAGGCAGGCGTGCCCTCAGCCCGATGGCCTAGGGTGCAACTTACGTTCAAAGACTCGATGGTTCACAGGATTCTATAATTCACACCAAGTATCACATTTTGCTATATTCTTCATTGATGCAAGAGCCAAGATATCCGTTGTCGAGAGTCGTTAAGATAAAGATTCGGATCTAGGATGATCACACCACACCAAAGGCGCAATGATGTCATGTCCTTTTCGTTGCGAGTTCCTTGGTGCTGACTGCGCTGGTGGTTGTGTTTGGGTCGAATGTTACGAACAATCACAGGCCGACCTTTTACAAGGGTCGAGAAGGAAGGAGCTCATGCTCCCACGCCCAACCTTGAACGAGCAATGCAACATGTTCACAAGTCTCGCTGGGCAGGTATCGACAATGATCCTTTCGCAGGTTCACCTACGAAAACCTTGTTAAGACTTCTCCTTCCTCTAAATGATAAGGTTCAGTGGACTTCTCGTGACGTCGATGGTAGCGAACCACCTATGTCGCCGTGATCCGAACACTTCACCGGACCATTCAATCGGTAGGAGCGATGGGCGGTGTGTACAAAGGGCAGGGACGTAGTCAACGCTAGCTGATGACTCGTGCTTACTAGGAATTTCTCGTTGAAGACCAACAATTGCAATGATCTATCCTTATCGTGATGGAATTTTTAAAAATTACCTGGGCCCGTCGGCCAAGGCTATAGTCTCGTTGAATACATCAGTGTAGCGCATGTGAGGCCCAGAACATCTAAGGGCATCACAGACCTGTTATTACCTCAAACTTCTGTGGCCTAAACGGCCATAGTCCCTCTAAGAAGCTGGCCGTGGAGGGTCACCTCCACATAGCTAGTTAGTAGGCTGTAGTCTCATTTGTTAATGGAATTAACCAGGCAAATCGCTCCACCAACTAAGAACGGCCATGCACCACCACCCGTAGAATCAAGAAAGAGCTCTCAGTCTGTCAATCCTTACTATATCTGGACCTGGTAAGTTTTCTCGTGTTGAGTCAAATTAGCCGCAGGCTCCACTCCTGGTGGTGCCGTACCGTCAATTCCTTTAAGTTTCAGCCTTGTAACCATACTCCCCCCGGAAGCCAAAAACTTTGATTTCTCATAAGGTGCCAGCGGAGTCTTGAAAGCAACATCTGTTGATCCCTGGTCGGCATTGTTTATGGTTGAGACTAGGATGGTATCTGATCGTCTTTGAGCCCCCAACTTTCGTTCTTGATTAATGAAAACATCCTTGGCAAATGCTTTCGCAGTGGTTCATCTTTCATAAATCCAAGAATTTCACCTCTGACTATGAAATACGAATGCCCCCGATTGTCCCTATTAATCATTACTCCGATCCCGAAGGCCATCACAATTAGACCGAAATCCTATGATGTTAACCCATGCTAATGTATCCAGAGCGTAGTGTCACGGCCTTAGACCTTTCTAAGCAACCGCACCGGAACTTAGTACTCCCACTAGTACTAAGTCAGCCTAACCACACTGCTTAAGGGATTTGGGAAGAGAAGAAGTGAACACAAGAGTGAGTTTGGGAAGAATGAACTTGTATTACACTAAAGAACTCTTGAGTACAAGGCTTGAGAACTCACTTACTTGGTGCCTTGGCTAAATGAGGGCACCTCTATTTATAGTCACTCCTAGTTACAATGAATGGCTAAGATATGTACATGTGTCTTACATCCAACGATTGGGGTGGAAACTAGAAGCTTCCCACCTCCTTAGTGGAGAACTCTAGAAACCTCCCTACATAATATTTCCTTATAAAATATCTAGAGTTTCACACTTTGGTAGAAATCACTAGAAACTAGGCCTTACTAAGCCCAATGGACTTAGTCCATGGGCTTAATGGGCTTGGCTTGTGGGCCTTCAGTGGGTGGTCTGTGAAACTCTCCCCCATCTAATTCGGTGACGTCCTCGTCGCATCTTCTTCATGGAACCTTTGTATGTGGTCTTAGAATTGCCATAAAGAGTCAACGGGTTCCCAGCTTGCCTCGCTCTCTGGTAGCTCCTTCCACTTGACTAAGTACTCCCTACTAGGTGGTACTCCTCGCCTTCGGATGACTCGATCCGTGATCATGTATTCAGCTTCCTTGCCGTAGGAAGTAGTGATTGCCATTGGTGATCTTGTTGAGGCTCCACGACTTGGGTCTTCCTTATCTCTATGGTATGGCTTTATTAGGCTTGCATGGAAGACTGGATGGATCTTGAGTTTAGGAGGTAGGCTCACCTCATAGGATACTTTGCCCACCTTTTTGGTTATCTTGAACGGGCCTTCATACCTGCGAACCAGCCCCTTATGTACCTGCCTTAGGGACTTGAATTGTTGGGGTAGAAGCTTCACAAGTACCAAGTCCCCGGTCTTGAAGTTTTCTGGTCGCCTCCCTTTGTCAGCCCATTTCTTCATCTTTTTGGTGGCCTTGTATAGGTATGACTTAGCCACATCTAGCTTTTCTTGCCACTCCTTGGCAACCTTAAATGCCGAAGGGATCTTCCCTATGTAACCGGTCATCACTGTGTTTGGTGTTAAGGGTTGTTGTCCCGTGGCAATTTCAAATGGACTTTGGTTCGTAGCCTCACTTCGTTGGAGGTTGTAAGAGAACTGAGCCATATCAAGCAACTTGGCCCAGTCATGTTGGTTAGCACTCACAAAGTGTCTCAAGTAAAGCTCCAATAAGCTATTAATACGCTTTGTTTGCCCATCGGTCTGTGGATGGAAGCTTGTTGAGAAGTGTAGCGACGATCCCAACAACTTGAATAGCTCTGTCCAGAACCTCCCTGTGAAGCGAGGGTCTTGATCACTTATTATGGATTGTGGCACCTCCCAATGTTTGAGGACATGCTTTAGAAATAGCCTTGCCACTTCTTCTGCCATACAATCCCTTGGTGTTGCCACGAATGTGCCATATTTTGAAAATCTGTCAACCACCACCATTATTGACCCACACCCTTCTGACTTGGGTAGGGCACTGATGAAGTCCATAGAGACACTCTCCCATAGTCTTTCTGGTATGGGAAGTGGCTCCAATAGTCCCCTGGGTGGTTGCTAATCCACCTTGTCTTGTTGGGATACAAGACAAGTTCTCACGTAGGCCTCTATGTCATCCCGCATCTGAGGCCAATGGTAAGCCGCTTCCAACAATGCCCACGTGCGCCTTTGTCCTGGGTGGCCAGCCCATTTAGTGTCGTGGCATTCGTGAATGAGGTTTCTCCATAGGTTACTCCACTTAGGCACATAGAGTCTCCTCTTCTTAGCGTAGAGCAAACCATTTTGCTCCCAAAATCTTCGTGTCTTGCCTTCCCGTGTAAGGGTAAGTAAGTTCTTAGCCATAGGATCATGTTGGAGGCCCTCTTTGATCAACTCTAGAAGTTCCCCCTCCGGTTGGCTAAGAGAAGCTAACTTTGCCTTTCTACTAAGTGCATCAGCCACCTCGTTGGCCTTACCCGGCCCGGCTTGTATTCAAAGATGAAGTCAAACTTTGCTAAGAAGTCTTGCCATCTAGCTTGCTTAGGACTCAACTTCTTTTGGGTTTGAAAGTAGCTAGTGGCAACATTATCTGTCTTCACCACAAACTGTGACCCAAGTAGGTAGTATCGCCATGTCCTTAGGCAATGCACCACCGCAGTCATCTCCTTCTCATGGACTGTGTAGCGCCGCTCTGTCTCGTTCAACTTACGGCTCTCATAGGCAATGGGGTGCCTTTCTTGCATCAACACCCACTGATAGCAAAGTTAGATGCATCTGTGTGCACCTCAAATGGCTTGCCATAGTCGGGTAGGGTAAGCACCAGTTCCCCCATGATAGCCTTCTTTAAGTCCTCAAAGTCCTCTTTGCATGAGTCCGACCATAACCATGGTCGGTTCTTCTTTAGTAAGTCTGTAAGTGGAGCTGCCCTTCTTGAGTAACCTTGAATGAACCGCCAATAATAGTTAACTAAGCCAAGGAAAGACCTTAGCCCAGTCACTTTAGTTGGTGCCTCCCATTCTTGGATAGCCCGCACCTTGCTCTCATCCATTTGTAAGGTTCCACCTCTAATCTTGTGACCAAGGAACATTACCTCCTCTTGTGCAAATGCACATTTCTCCTTCTTGACATAGAGCTGATTGTTCCTTAGTTCCTTAAAGATGATCTTCAAGTGCTGCACGTCCTCCTCCAATGTATTGCTATAGACAACGATGTCGTCCAAGTACACCACCACAAACTTGTCAAGGTAGGGATGGAAGATCTTGTTCATAAGGGTGCAAAATGTAGCCAGGGCATTCGTGAGTCCAAATGGCATCACCAAGAACTCATATGAGCCATATCGAGTCACGCACATTGTCTTGGGCTCATCACTTTCTGCGATGCGGACTTGGTAGTACCCCGATCGTAAGTCTAACTTGGTGAAGTACCTTGCCCCACCAAGTCTATCAAATAGATCTGCTATCAAAGGAATGGGATACTTATTCTTGATTGTTACCTTGTTCAATGCCCTATAGTCGATGCATAGTCAAAGCGATCCATCATGCTTCCGTTGAAAAAGAACCGGGGCACCGTAGGGAGCTTTAGAAGGGCGAATGAATCCCGCATCCAATAATTCCTTGAGTTGCTTCCTTAGCTCCTCCAACTCTAGTGGTGACATTCTATATGGTGCCATTGCTAGTGGATTGGCACCTAGCTCCAACTCAATGGCATGATCCACCTCCCTCCTAGGTGGAAGCCTCTTGGGCAACTCATTTGGCATCACATCCTTGAACTCTTCAAGGACCTTCTCGATTGGCTTGGGTAGCACCTTAGTTGGACCATCTTCTTTAGGCTCTAAGAGTGCTGCCAAGTATGTTGTCTCCCCCTTCTTAACTCCTTTCTAGAGCTGTATAGCCGAAAGAAGTTTTGGGCCATCCTTGGTCCCTTGTACAGTTGGGACCATGCATGGAGCTCCTTCCTCCATAATGCAAACCGTGCTGATAAATGGCATGGGTATGGCCTTAACCTTTTGTAAGAAATCCATGCCAAGCACCACTTGAAAATCATCCATGGGCACTATCGACAAGTCAACTGTGCCTTTCTATGTCCTGATGTTTAACTCGACCCCTCGAGAAACACCATGTATGGGATGGGCTTGGGAGTTGACGGCCTTAAGCCATCCTCCCTCCTTGATCCCTTTAAGTCCAAGTCTCTTCGCCTCTTCTGTTGAGATGAAGTTGTGCATAGCACCTGTGTCTATCATGGTATGAGTGGGCTTACCATTGATATGCACCTCCACGTACATTAGCCCTTTTTGTGAGGTTGTGGCCTTGATCTTTGTCTTAGCCTTGACGGCACTAAGTCGTTGTAGGGACCCCATATGAGCCTCATTGTCTTCTTTCTCCTCGAGTAGGGCATTGAGAGTCTTTCTCTTGGGGCAATCCCTAGCCCAATGGGGACCATCACATAAGAAACACTTATCCTTGGGTGTGAACTTGTCCCTTTTGTCTTGCTTGGGCCTACCCTCCTTGTTTGAAGATGGTTTACTACTACCTTCCTTGGGAGGGTATGTCTAAGGCCCCTTCTCTCCCCCACCTTTCCCATTAGTGCCCTTCTTGGGCTTAGAACTATCGTCTCTCTTAAACTCCACTAATAACTCTGCTGCTGTGATGGCTGAGGCAAGGTCCTGCATGCCTCGGCATTGTAGTTCTTATGCAGCCTAGCCTTGGAGGCCATCCATGAAGTTGTATAGGAGCTCCTCCTTGGTTATACTTGGGAATTCGAGCATTAGGGTAGAGAATTCCTTCACATAGTCCCGAATAGAACCTGTGTGTTTAAGCCTTTTTAGGCTCTTTCTAGCCAAGAAGGTGGCATTCTCGGGATAGAAGTGTTTCTTTAACTCAGTTTTGAAATCATCCCAAGTGTCTATGGTGCACATACTTCTCTCCATATTGGCATGCTTTCTACGCCACCATAGAGTTGCATCATCGGTGAGGTAGAGAGTAGCGGTCCGTACCTTTGATGCCTCATCATTAAGTGCCATTGCCTCGAAGTACCTCTCCATGTGCCATAAAAAGTTGTCGATTTCCCATGTATCTCTCTTCCCAAAGAATGGCTTGGGCTTTGGCACCTCCATCCTAGGCACTTCTCGTGAGGTAGTAGCTCCCCCGGCTACCGCCCTCTTACATAAAGCCTAATCCTCATGTACCTCAGCAACACAAGCTTCTATCTTGGCCAACGCCTCCCGCATTTGATCCTTGAAGGTGGAAATGCCCTCCCACACATGAGCATTAATGGATGCAAAATCCTCCTTTTGATCATATGCCATGGTGTTGAGAGTACTCAATAGGGACTCCTTGAGCTCTCCTTCGAGCTCCTCCCCACTTTGCTCTACAACATCAAGGTGTCCCTTCACCTCGCCCATTGCTAGCTCCACCCGAGCTAAGTGAGACTCCATAGCACAGCCAACATATACGGACTTGTCTTTGCTCCTCTTTTGCTTCCCAGTGTTGGGGTTTCCCTCCCTTCCACGGTTCTACTCACATGTTGCAACGTCGTGTGCCTCTAAAAGGGTAGACATAATGCTTATCCCACAAGCTTGGCTCCCTCAAAACCGAAGCTTTGATACCACAACTGTCATAGCCTTAGACCTTTCTAAGCAACCGCACTGGCACTTAGTACTCCCACTAGCACTAAGTCAGCCTAACCACACTCCTTAAGGGACTTGGGAAGAGAAGAAGTGAACACAAGAGTGAGTTTGGGAAGAATGAACTTGTATTACACTAAAGAACTCTTGAGTACAAGGCTTGAGACCTCACTTACTTGGTGCCTTGGCTAAATGAGGGCACCACTATTTATAGTGCCACCTCCTTAGTGGAGAACTTTAGAAACCTCCCTACATAATATTTTCGTATAAAATATCTAGAGTTCCACACTTTGGTAGAAATCTCTAGAAACTGGGCCTTACTAAGCCCAATGGCCTAAGTCCATGAGTTTAATGGGCTTGGCCTATGGGCCTTCAGTGGGCGGTCTATGACAGTAGGCTTGCTTTGAGCACTCTAATTTCTTCAAAGTAATGGCGCTGGAGGCACGACCAGGCCAATTAAGGCCAAGAGCGCATCGCCGACAGAAGGGATGAGATCATCGGTACACACCATGAGGCAAACCGATCGACCCATCCCAAAGTCCAACTATGAGCTTTTTAACTGCAACAACTTAAATATACGCTATTGGAGCTAGAATTACCGCGGCTGCTGGCACCAGACTTGCTTTCCAATGGATTCTCGTTAAGGGATTTAGATTGTACTCATTCCAACTACCAGACTCGAAGAGCCCGGTATTGTTATTTATTGTCACTACCTCCCCGTGTCAGGATCGGGTAATTTGCGCACCTGCTGCCTTCCTTGGATGTGGTAGCCGTTTCTAAGGCTCCCTCTCCAGAATCGAACCCTAATTCTCCGTCACCCGTCACCACCAAAGTAGGCCACTATCCTACCATCGAAAGTTGATAGGGAAGAAACTTGAATGATGCATCGTTGGCACAAAGGCCATGCGATCCGTCGAGTTATCATGAATCATCAGAGAAACGGGTAGAGCCCGCGTTGACCTTTTATCTAATAAATGCTTCCCTTCCAAAAGTTGGGGTTCGGTGCATGTATTAGCTCTGGAATTACTATGGTTATCCGAGTAGCAGATACCATCAAACAAACCATAACTGATTTAATGAGCCATTCGCAGTTTCACAGTCTGAATTAGTTCATACTTACACATACATGGCTTAATCTTTGAGACAAGCATATGACTACTGGCAGGATCAACCAGGAAACTTTCCTTCTCGACGCCAAAGCACTCCATGAACCACATCCCCAATTGTGCATTGGGTAATGCTGCTCCATACATTAATGGCAGTCTATCAATCTTGTGCAACGAGGCGCAACCAAAGGATTCAAGAGGACACACACACACATCCACCTTGCCCCACAAAATGTCCCGGATCCTAGAGCACAAATAGTGCACGTGCACCAGTGACACAAAGAAAGTGGACATATGCATCGTATGCCAAGCCACCTCACACCAACCACAAGGGCCGGCAAGAGGGATGAAATGAGAGTGAAGGGGCAGCATCTTTCCATCCAACTAGGTAAGCAACACAGGAACAATTTTCATGCTCTTAAAAAAGACACTTTTGCCGATCGCGACCCATTGAGGTATCTGTGCATAGTGGTTCAATACACAAGCAAAGAGCCCACAACCACAAGAAAAACAATAGCCACTCACGTGCAATGCGTCCACTACCGTCACAATCCACCACCAAACCTACTACAACGTAATAAGGATTTGGTAGAAGAAAAATCAATAGCCCCGCTATGCACGAAAATCTCAACAATCAATAGGGGTCGAGGGACTCAAGATCTATCTCCACCTACAAGCTTGCAGCCTATGTTCTCTAGAGACCCGCATTAATGTCGTATTATAACACTTGCGGCAAGAGCCATGCAAACACCTCCGCACCTAGGCACGACTTAGAAATGTGATTTTCCAAATAGCAAAGGCCACAAGACCGAGTATGAGAAAGCTCTCGCAAGCAACAAACCCACGATAATGTAAATTTTTTAAATGAACAAGTGGAGGGGGGAAGGGACATGTGATTTGTATCCACTTGCAAGCTTGCAACCTATGTTCATCAGAGACCCACGTTAATGCCGTATTATAACACTTCTGGAAGGTGGCATGCAAACATCTCCGCACCTAGGCACGACTTAGAGACGCATTTCTCCAAATACCATAAGGCCACAAAACCGAGCATGACAAAACTCTTGCAAGCAACAAACCCACAAGAATGCAATTTTCCTTTTAAAAACAAAAGTGTGGGGGGGGGGGGGGAAGGGGGAGGGACTAGTGATCTATCTCCACCTGCAAGCTTGCAAACCTATGATCTCCAGAGACCCACGTTAATGTCGCATTATAACACTTGCGGCAAGAGGCATGCAAACACCTCTGCACCCAGGCGCGACTTAGAAACGCATTTCTCCAAATACCATGAAGGCCACAAAACCAAGCATGAGAAAACTCTTGCAAGCAACAGACCCACGAGAATACAATTTTCTTTTTAAAAACAAAAGTTGGGGGGGGGGAGGGGGAGGGACTCGTGATCTGTCTCCACCTGCAAGCTTGCAACCTATGTTCTCCAGAGACCCACGTTAATGTCATATTATAACACTGGCTGTAAAAAATCCTTGGAAGCAACAAACCCACGATAGTGCAATTTAAAAAAAACAAAAAACAATGGGATGGGCGGAGGGACCAACCAAATATTTATTGTGCACATTGACTTGACCAATGATTCCGTCAAATGTAGACAACAACCCACCCCTTGCACCATGTCCTACAAATGACAACAAGCCAAAGAGCAAAGAGGGGTTGAAATGCGTGACTACGACCATGCTTGTAAAAAGTGGCACCAGCACAACTGCACATGGCAGGAAACAAAGCATGTCAAACTGCCATGGTGCCTAGAAGGGATTAATCAATGGGGCCAACGCGTCATTTCCACATTTTTCATATGCCATGACTCCTTTGGGCATGCTGTATAAAACTAGCAAAAGTGGCAATAGGCTGCGATGAGGGTGTAGGTGCAGTGTGCAGGCAGCCATGCAAACCACCAGCATGCATTGGCCGGCCAAGGTGCAAAAAAGGGGCTAATCATCCGGACTATCATGCCATGTTGTTGTCCTTCACATGCCATACAACTCTTGGGCATGTTGTGTGGCTATCGGCGTATGTGGCAGCAGCACTCCATGGTAGGCCACAACGCACATCAAAGGAAATCATCGGAACCAACGTGCCTTGATGGTGATTTTCACATGCCAAGCCTATCTTGGGCATCCCATGCGGCTATAGGGACATCTGGCAGTAGCTGTGGGGCATGGCAGCACAAGGCAGAAACCCTTGCGTACCTAACAACCTAGGGTGGCAGGCAATGGTGTGCGGCAGAGGGGCTGAACATCAGGACGCATTGGCCATTTACTTGTTTAAAAATGCCATGCCTCTCTGGAAATTACTGTGCAGCTACGGACACATGTATCAGCAATTGTGGGGGTATGGCAATAGTAGATAGGTAGCCATGGGCACCCAGCAGCACACGGTTGCAGGCAGTGGTGTGCAGCAGATGGGCTGACCATCTGGATAGATGAGCCATGTACATGTTTTCACATACATGCCA
The DNA here is from genome assembly GCF_013358625.1 of Macadamia integrifolia. NCBI lineage: Eukaryota > Viridiplantae > Streptophyta > Magnoliopsida > Proteales > Proteaceae > Macadamia > Macadamia integrifolia. Next base: position 104,376 of record NW_024868109.1, read on the forward strand.
AGCCTTTGTCGGGCTTTCTTTGCAGCCACGAGTGTAGGGGCAGCAGCTGTCGAGGCATAGAGGTATATGTTAGGCAACCACGACGACCAAGCAACACGCAGTGGCAGGCGCAACGCACAGCAAGGGCCAAATCTTCGAAATCGATATACCGTGAAGGTGTTTTGCACAGACGATGCCACTCTTGGGCATGCTGTACGGTCACAAACACATGTGGCGGAAGATGTGGAGGCACTGCAGTGCAAGGCAGGCAGCCATGCGCGCCCAGCAGCACACAATATGGCAAGCAACTGTGTGTGACAGAGGGGATGACTGTTGGGATGGACGCGCCATGTACATATTTTCACAAGCCAGACCTTCCTTGGAAATGTTGTGCATTGACTGGAACATGTGGTAGAAGAAGTGGTAGGCATCCATGTGTGCCCAGCAGCCCATGATGGCAGGCAACGCTGTGTGGCAGAAGGGGGTGGCGTTGTGCGACAGAAGGGCTGACCATTCGTAAGCACGTGCACATTCGTTGGGCATGCTGTGCCATGACTGGCACACGTTACAGTAGTTGTGGGATCATGGCATGCAAGGCAGGCAGCCATGCGCACCTAGCCGCATGCAGTGGCATGCCTCGGTGCACACCAAGGGCCAAATCATCAAAACCCACATGCCATTTCACTTTTTTTCCCATGCCATGGGTCTTTTGGGTTTGCCTACCATGTCTGCTCATTGTCTACTACCCCTCTGTATGGCCTTTCAAAAACCACTTGGGGAGTGGCACCCCCTCCCTCAAGGTAGCTCTTATGCTCTTTGCCCCTTTCCAGAAGGAGACATGACCCCCCCCAAAAATATACTGGTCTATTTTTTGAGCTTCAAATATCCAAATCAAATGAAACTTGGTATGAAATTAAGGAAAAATCCAAATATTATTTTCATAAAAAAATCATAGTTTTCTGATAAATATTTATTTTTTTATTAAGTTTTTTAACTTTAAAAAACATATTAAATTCAAAAAACTATGAAAAATCCATTTTAATGTATTTTTTTGAAAACTAAATTTCGGATGCCTTCCAAAGTTTGATAGAATGTTCTAAAAAATTATTAGACCATTCCAACATATTTTAATTTTTTATGATTGAAACATTACGAAAAATACCAAAAAAAATGGAAATACGAGGTTTAAGTGAAAATGATTGTACTTTGGGTGCCAAATAGCCAATTGCAAAGCTTTTCTAACCCAAAGGGATGTTTTGCACAACATGATTTAAAGACCTAAACTATGTTGTGCGGGCATGGCCTTGGCGTGTGCAGCAGTCGGTGCCTCGTGTGCCGCCAAAGGCCGCAAAGGAGCCTCTGTTGCATGGCCCATGGGGACCACAGTAGCACCCATGTGTGTGCAGCTATGTGCACGGAGAACTGCAGACGTGGGCATGAAAGTGCAGCAATGCGTGCAACCTTGTGCGTGCCATGTGCTGAAATGCTTGTGGCATGTGTGGCCATGCCAGCCATCATATAGACACATGGGAGGCCATGCCAGCGACATTGCGCATGGTAGTGCAGCCACGGGTGATGCATAAGTGACCACGCAATGCAACCTTACGCCCAGTGGTGCAGCCGTGCTTGCAACCTCGTGCGTGGCACTTCCGACAAATCCTGAAACCAAGCACTTGGCGAGGCAGCGATGGACGTGGCACATGCCATGCATGCGACCTGGGGGGCGGTGAGGAGCAATGCACGCAACCTTGCGAGTGGTAGGGAAGCCAGGGACGCAGTATGTGCGGCCATGCTAGCAACCTTGCGCCCATTAGTGCAACTAAACGCGCGGCATGTGCGGCATGGAACGTAACCTTGGGCGCGGCTGTGCAACCAACTGCGTGTCATGTGCGCCATGCCTGTAAAATTTCACGCGGCATGTGCGGCCATGCACAAAACCATGTACGAGGCTTTTGCAGCATTGGTCGTAGCTATGTGCATGGAAGTGCGGCACGGGCAGCAGCCCAGCGTGCGCTGCTTGCACCATTGCCCATAGCCATGTGTGGCCGTGCCTACCACCTTGCATGTGGTTGTGCACCCTTTCTTGTAGCAATGCACGTTGTTACCTGCCACCTTACGCGTTGTGTGCATCCTTGCCCCCAGCCATGTGGGTGCGGTAGCCTGCACCCCTGCTTGCGATAGTGGAGCCTTACCCGCAACCATGCCCGAAGTTGCATGCAACCATGTGTGCGGTATTGCTGCCACACCCGCATCCATGTGCGCGGTAGCCTGCCTCGATGCTAGCAGCCTTATGCATGCTAGTGCAACCTTGCCCGCAGCGATGCCTACACCTTGTGCATCCATGCTAGCTGCCATCCGCGCGGTAGTGCAGCCATGCCTGCCACCACGCACGCACATTATGAGGCTCTGCGTGTGGTACTACTGCCTTGTGCACTGCCTGCATATGAACTTAGGCACCCTCAAGGGGGCACGCGTAGGCATTGTCATGGGCACGTATATGTGCACACTTGCGGCATTCAATAGCACAGTTAGGCGACACTTGGGCTACACTTGGGTGCACACGTAGTCACTCTCATTCAACACTTATGGGCACGTATAGGCACATTTAAGGTGACACTTGGGGCATTCAAGAGCATGCACAGGCACAGTGCACACTTAGGCAACAATTGTGGGCATGCATGGGCACAATTAGGCAACACTTGGGCCATTCATTGTGTACATGTAGTCAACACTTGGGGTGTTATGCGGCCATTCATTGTGTACACATGGGCACACATAGTCAACACTTGGGAGCACGAGAAGGCACCCACTTGGGCCATTCAAGAGCACATTGTCACTACTTTAGACCTTTCTAAGCAACCACGCCGGCAACTAGCACTTCCACTAGCGCTAAGTCAGCCTGACCACCCTCCTTAAGGGACTAGGGAAGAGAAGAAGTGAACACAAGAGTGAGTTTGAGAAGAATGAACTTGTATAGCACTAGAGAACTCTTGAGTACAAGGCTTGAGAACTCACTTGCTTGGTTGAACACTCTTGGTTGGTCCTTGGTGAGTGCCTTTGCCAAATAAGGCAACACCTACCCTGGCAAGGAGTAACGCCTACTGAGGTTCTTGTTGTAGTCACATAACTTGAGCCTCCTACAACATCGTCTGGTTGTCTCCGTTCTCTTGTTTGCATCTTCCTCTTTCTTGGCATGGATGGCTTGCTCCCAAATTCTCCTTGTCTTGCCCTCCCGTCCAAGGGCAAGTAAGCACCTAGCCCTTGGATGGTGTTGGAGAACTTCTTTAGTCCTAAGGTTCATCTCAACCCCTTGAGCAACATTACGTATGGGGCATTCTTTGGATTTGATAGCCTTAGGACGCCCTTGGCCCGAGTTCCTTTGCCTCCTCCGTCAAGGCAAGGTTGTGTGTGGCTCCTGTATCTACCTTCGCCTGTGCGGGCTTCCCATTGATGCATACTTTTGCACACATCAACCCCTTTTGAGAGTTAAGGGCCTTGACCCCTATCTCGGCCCTGGTGGCACCACGCTGCATTGGGGACCCCATGCAAGGTGGCTCTTCCTCTTGGCCCTCTTCCTCCAATAGGGCACTAAGAGCTTTCCTCCGGGGGTAATCCCTAAACCAATGTAGTTCATCACATAGGAATCACTTGTCTCTAGTCTTGAGCCGATTCACCTTATCACACTTGTGCCTTAGTGCCTCTCCTTTAGACATGTCATGAGAGGTAGTGGCTTCCCTCGCCGCAGTGCTCCTACTCTTTCCATACTTCTTCTCCAATACGAGCTTCCACCTTATCCAACTCCTTTGCATACTTGAGTTGTGGGTGGCAACCATCTCCTCTTGGTTACTTACTATGGTGTTGAGAGCACCTTGTAAGGACCCCTTGAGCTCCCCCATCTGGCCATCGAGCTCCTCCCGACTTTTCCACATTGCCTTTGAGCTCCTCCCCACTTTGCTCCACGACATTCAGGCACCACTTTGCCTCGGCCAATATTTTCTCCCCTCGAGCTAAGCGAGGCCCCATAGCAAAGCGAAAGTTGACGGACTTGCCTTTGCTCCTTTGTTGATTACTTGTGTAGGTGTTGGTCTCTATTCCACAATTTTAGCTCACTTGTCTCATATCCCACAAGCTTGGCTCCATCGTAACCGAAGCTCTGACCCCACAACTGTCACCGCCTAAGACCTTTCTAAGAGACCGCGCCGGCTGTTAGCACTCCCACTAGCACTAAGTTAGCCTAACCACGCTTCTTAAGGGACTTGGGAAGAGAAGAAGTGAACACAAGAGTGAGTTCGAGAAGAATGAACTTGTATTGCACTAGAGAGCTCTTGAGTACAAGGCTTGAGAACTCATTTGATCGGTTGAACACTCTTGGTTGGTCCTTAGTGAGTGTCTTTGCCAAATTAGGCAACACCTATTTGTAAGCACCCCAAGTTATAATGGATGGCTAAGATATTTACAAACGTCCTCCATCCAATGGTCGG
>NW_024868109.1:113835-128835 GCF_013358625.1 Macadamia integrifolia
CCTTGTTACAACTTCTCCTTCCTCTAAATGATAAGGTTCAGTGGACTTCTCGAGATTTCAACGGTGGTGAACCACCCACGTCGCCGTGATCCGAACACTTCATCAGACCATTCAATCGGTAGGAGCGACGGCCGGTGTGTACAAAGGGCAGGGACGTAGTTAACGCAAGCTGATGACTCGCGCTTACCAGGAATTCCTCGTTGAAGACCAACAATTGCACTGATCTATCCCCATCACGAAGAAATTTTCAAAGATTACCCCGGCTCGTTGGCCAAGGCTAAAGACTCGTTGAATACATCAGTGTAGCGCGCATGCGGACCAGAACATCTAAGGGCATCACAGACCTATTATTACCTCAAACTTCCATGGCCTAAACGGACATAGTCCCTCTAAGAAGCTGGCCGTGGAGGGTCAACTCCACATAGCTAGTTAGTAGGCTGAGGTCTCATTTGTTAATGGAATTAACCAGACAAATCGCTCCACCAACTAAGAACGGCCATGCACCACCACCCATAGAATTAAGAAAGAGCTCTCAGTCTGTCAATCCTTACTATGTCTGGACCTGGTAAGTTTCCCCGTGTTGAGTCAAATTAAGCCGCAGGCTCCACTTTTGGTGGTGCCCTTCCGTCAATTCCGTTAAGTTTCAGCCTTGCGACCATACTCCCCCCGGAACCCAAAAACTTTGATTTCTCATAAGTTGCCGGCGGAGTCCTAAAAGCAACATCTGTCGATCCTTGGTCGGCATCGTTTATGGTTGAGACTAGGATGGTATCTGATCATCTTCGAGCCCCCAACTTTCCTTCTTAATTAATGAAAACATCCTTGGAAAATGCTTTCGCAGTGGTTCATCATTCATAAATCCAAGAATTTCAGCTCTGAGTATGAAATATGAATGCCCCCAACTGTCCCTGTTAATCATTACTCCGATCGCGAAGGCCAACGGAATAAGACCGAAATCCTATGATGTTATACCATGCTAATGTATCCAGAGCATAGGCATGCTTTGAGCACTCTAATTTCTTCAAAGTAATGGCACCGGAGGCACGACCCGGCCAATTAAGGCCAGGAGCGCATCGTCGACAGAAGGGACGAGACGATCGGTACACACCGTGAGGCAGACCGATCGACCCATCCCAAAGTCCAACTATGAGCTTTTTAACTACAACAACTTAAATATACGCTATTGGAGCTAGAATTACAGTGGCTACCGGCACCAGACTTGCCCTCCAATGGATCCTCATTAAGGGATTTAGATTTTACTCATTCCAATTACCAGACTCGAAGAGCCCGGTATTGTTATTTATTGTCACTACCTCCCCGTGTTAGGATTGGGTAATTTATGCACCTACTACCTTCCTTGGATGTGATAGCCGTTTCTCAGGCTCCCTCTCCAGAATCGAACCCTAATTCTCCGTCACCCGTCACCACCATAGTAGGCCACTATCCTACCATCGAAAGTTGATAGGGCAGAAATTTGAATGATGCGTCCTCGGCACAAAGGCCATGCGATCTGTCAAGTTATCATAAATCATCAGAGCAATGGGCAGAGCCCGCGTCGACCTTTTATTTAATAAATGCATCCCTTCCAAAAGTCGGGGTTCGGTGCACATATTAGCTCTAGAATTACTACGGTTATCCGAGTAGTAGATACCATCAGACAAACTATAACTGATTTAATGAGCTATTCGCAATTTCACAGTCTGAATTAGTTCATACTTACATATGCATGGCTTAATCTTTGAGACAAGCATATGACTATTTGCAGGATCAACCAGGTAACTTTCCTTCTTGACGCCAAAGCACAGCATGTACCACATCCCCAATTCTGCATTGGGTGATGCTGCTCCATACATTAATGGCAGTCTATCGTTCTTGTGCAACGAGGTGCAACCAAAGGATTAAAGAGGACACACACACACATCCACCTTGCCCCAAAAAATGTCCCGCATCCTAGAGCACAAACAGTGCACGTGCACCACTGACACAAAGAAAGTGGACATATGCATCGTATGCCAAGCCACCTCACACCAACCACATGGGCAGGCAAGAGGGATGAAATGAGAGTGAAGGGGCAGCATCTTTCCATCCAACTAGGTAAGCAGCACAGGAACAATTTTCATGGTCTTGACAAAAACACTTTTGGCCCATCGCGACCGATAGAGGTATCTGTGCATAGTGGTTCAATACACAAGCAAAGAGCCCACAACCAAAAGAAAAACAATAGCCACTCACGTGCATTGCATCCACAACCGACACAATCCAACACCAAACCTACTACAACATAATAAGGATTTGGTAGAAGAAAAATCAATAGCCCCACTAAGTACGAAAATCTCAACAATCAACAGGGGTCGAGGGACTCGAGATCTGTCTCCACCTACAAGCTTGCAACCTACGTTCTCCAGAGACCCGCATTAATGTCGTATTATAACACTTGCGGTAGGAGCCATGCAAACACCTCCGCACCTAGGCACGACTTAGAAATGCGATTCGCCAAATAGCAAAGGCCACAAGACAGAGTATGAGAAAGCTCTCGTAAGCAACAAACCCATGACAATGCAAATTTTTTAAATGAACAAGGGGAGGGGGGAAGGGACATGTGATTTGTCTCCACTTGCAAGCTTGCAACCTATGTTCATCAGAGACCCACGTTAATGCCGTATTATAACACTTCCGATGGGTGGCATGCAAACACCTCCGCACCTAGGCACGACTTAGAAACACTTTTCTCCAAATACCATAAGGCCATAAAACCGAGCATGAGAAAACTCTTGCAAGCAACAAACCCAGAAGAATGCAATTTTCTTTTTAAAAATAGAAGTGTGGGGGGGGGGAAGGGGGAGGGACTCGTGATCTATCTGCACCTACAAGCTTGCAAACCTATGTTCTCCAGGGACCCACGTTAATGTCGCATTATAACACTTACGGCAGGAGGCATGCAAACACCTCCGCACCTAGGCGCGACTTAGAAACACATTTCTCCAAAAACCATAAAGGCCACAAAACCAAGCATGAGAAAACTCATGCAAGCAACAAACCCACATGAATGTAATTTTCTTTTTAAAAACAAAAGTGGGGGGGGGGAGGGGGAGGGACTCGTGATCTGTCTCCACCTGCAAGCTTGCAAATCTATATTCTCCAGAGACCCACGTTAATGTCGCATTATAGCACTTGCGGAATGAGGCATGCAAACACCTTCGCACCTAGGCACAACTTAGAAATGCATTCCTCCAAATACCAAAGGCCACAAAACCGAGCATGACAAAACTCTTGCAAGCAACATACCCACGAGAATGGAAATTTTTTTAAAAAGCAAGGAGGGCGGAGGGACTCATGATCTACCACCACCTGCAAGCTTGAAACCTATGTTCTCCAAAGACCCACATTAATGTCGTATTATAACACTGGCCACAAAAAAGGCATGCAAGCACCTCCACACCTAGGCACGACTTAGTAATGCACTTCTCCAAATAGCATAGGCCACAAAACCGACTATGAAAAAACCCTTGCAAGCAACAATCCCACAATAGTGCAATTTAAAAAAATAAAAAACAATGGGATGGGGGGGGACCAACCAAATATTTATTGTGCACATTGACTTGACCAATGATTCCGTCAAATGTAGATAACAGCCCACCCCTTGCACCATGACCTACATATGTGGACAAGCAAAAGAGCAAAGAGGGGTGGAATTGCGTGACTACGACCACGCTAGCAAAAAGTGGCACTAGCACAATTGCACATGGCAGTAAGCAAAGCATGTCAAACTGCCATGGTGCCTTGATGGGATTAATCAATGGGGCCAACGCGTCATTTCCACGTTTTTCACAAGCCATGACTCCCTTGGGCATGTTGTACAAAAATTAGGAAAAGTGGCAATAGGCTGCGTTGAGGGTGTAGGTGCAGTGTGCATGCAGCCATGCAAACCCACTAGCACGCATTGGCCGGCCAAGGGGCAAAACAAGGGGCTAATCATCCAGACCATCATGCCATGTTGCTGTCCTTCACATTCCATGAAACTCTTGGGCATGCTGTGTAGCTACCGGTATATGTGGTAGCAGCTATGCAGGGAGCTATGTACACCCAGCAGCACTCCATAGCAGGCCACAGCGCACATCAAAGGCAATCATCGGAACCAACATGCCTTGATGGTGATTTTCACATGCCAAGCCTATCTTGGGCATGCCATGCGGGTACGGGCGCATTTGGCAGTGGCTGTGGGGGCACGGCAGCACAAGGCAGGAACCCTTATGCACCCAACAGCCCAGGGTGACAGGCAACGATGTACGACAGAGGGGCTGAACATAGGGACGCATTGGCCATTTACTTGTTTTCAAATGCCATGCCTCTCTGGAAACTATTGTGCAGCTACGGACACATGTGTCAACAACTGTGGGGGCATGGCTGCAGTAGGTAGGGAGCAATGGGCACCCAGCAGCACACTATTATAGGTCGTGGTGTGCGGCAGATGGGCTGGCCATCTGGACAAACGAGCTATCTACTTGTTTTCACATACATGCCAAGCCTTTGTCGGGCCTTCTTTGCAGCTACGAGCGCAGGAGGCAACAACTATCAAGACATAGCGGTATATATTAGGCAACCACAAGGGCCAAGCAGCACGCTGTGGCTGGCGCAATGCACACTAAGGGCTAAATCTTCAAAACCGGTATACCGTGAAGGTGTTTTGCACAGGCGATGCCACTCTTGGGCATGCTGTACAGCAACAGACGCATGTGGCGAAAGATGTGGAGGCACTACAGTGCAAGGCAGGTAGCCATGTGCACCTAGCAGCACACAATGGTAAGCAACTGTGTGCGGCAGAGGGGATGACTGTCGGGACGGACGCGCTATGTACATGTTTTCACAAGCCACACCTTCCTTGGAAATGTTGTGCATCAATGAGCACATGTGGTAGCAGAAGTGGGGGCGTGGCAGTGCATGGTAGGCATCCATGTGCGTCCAGCAGCCAACGGTGGCAGGCAACACTGTGCGGCAAAAGGGGCGGCATTGTATGATAGAAGGGCTGACTATTCGCAAGCACGTGCACATGTTACAGCAGCTATGGGCTCATGACATATAAGGCAGGCAACCATGCACATCCAGTCGAACGCAGTGGCAGGCCTTGGCGCACACCAAGGGCCAACTCATCGAAACCCACATGCCATTTCACTTTTTTTCCCATGCCATGGGTCTTTTGGGTTTGCCTACCATGCCCACTCATTGTCTGCTGCCCCTCTATGTGGCCCCTTGAAAACCACCCGGGGAGTGGCACCACCCTCCCTCAAGGTAGCTCTTATGCTCTTTGCCCCTTTCCAGAAGGAGACATGACCCCCCTCAAAAATATACCGGTCTATTTTTTGAGATTCAAATATCCAAATCAAATGAAACTTGGTATGAAATTAAGGAAAAATCCAAAGACTATTGTCATATAAAAATCATAGTTTTCTGATAAATATTTATTTTTTTATTAAATTTTTAATATTAAAAAACATATTAAATTCAAAAAACTATGAAAAATCGATTTTAATGTACTTTTCGAAAAACTAAATTTCAAAAATCTTCCAAATGTTGATAGAATGTTCTGAAAAAATATTAGAGCATTCCAACATATTTTGATATTTTTTAATATTTTATGATTGAAACATTATGAAAAATACCCAAAAAAATGGAAATGCGGGGTTTAAGTGAAAATGATTGTACTTTGGGTGCCAAATAGCCAATTGTAAGGCTTTTCTAACCCAAAGGGATGTGTTGCACAACATGATTTAACGACCCAAACTATGTTGTGCGGACATGGCCTTGGCGTGTGCAGCAGTCGGTGTCTTGTGTGTAGTCAAAGGCCGCAAAGGAGCCTCTATTTCATGGGCCATGGGGACCATGGCAGCACCCATATGTGAGCCATCTGCATTCGGCTATGTGCATGGCAGACTGCAGACGTGGGCACAAAAGTGCAGCAATGCGTGCAACCTTACGCGCGCCATGTGCTGAAATGCCCTTGGCATGTGCGGCCATACCAGCCATCATGATCGGCACATGGGAGGCCATGCCAGCGAACTTACGAGCAGTACTGCAGCCATGGGCAATGCATGTGCGACCACGCAATGCAACCTTGCGCGTGGCGGTGCAGCCATGCTTGCAACCTCGTGCGTGGTACTTTCGACAAATCCCAAAACCAAGTGTGTGGTGAGGCAGTGATGGGCGTGGCACATGCAGCCATGCATGTGACCTGGGGGGCTGTGTGGAGCAACGCACGCAACCTTGTGAGTGGTAGGGCAGCCAGAGGTGAGGTAAGTGCGGCCATGCCAGCAACCTTGCGCCCGTTAGTGCAGCCAAATGCATGGCGTGGAACGTAACCTTGGGCGCGGCTGTGCAGCCATTTGCGTGTCATGTGCGCCATGCCTGCAAAATTTTATACGGCATGTGCAGCCACGGTTGCAGCCATGTGCGTGGAAGTGCGGCACGGGCAGCAGCCCAACGCACGTTGCCTGCACCATTGCCCATAGCCATGTGCGGCCATGCCAACCACCTTGCGTGCGGTTGTGCACCCTTTCCCGCAGTAATGTGCGTTGTTGCCTGCCACCTTACGTGTGGTGTGCACCCTTACCCCCAATCATGTGGGTGCGGTAGCCTGCACACCTGCTTGCGATAGTGGAGCCTTACCTGTAATCGTGCCTGAGGTTGCGTGCAACAATGTGTGCGGTATTGCAGCCATGCTAGCATCCATGTGTGCGGCAGGCTGCCTCGATGCCAACAGCCTTGTGCGTGCTAGTGCAACCTTGCCCGCAGCGATGCCTGCACCTTGTGCATCCATACCAGCTGCCTTCCGCTCAATAGTGCTGCCATGCCTGCCACATTGCACGCACATTGTGCAGCCCTGTGTGCGGTACTGTCACCTTGTGCACTGCCTTCATATGCACTTAGGCACCCTTAGGGGGGCACGCGTAGGCATTGTCATGGCACGTATATGTGCACACTTACAGCATTCCAGAGCACAATTAGGCGACACTTGGGCTACACTTTGGTGCACGCGTAGACACACTTATTCAACACTTGCAGGCACGTATAGGCACATTTAAGGCGACACTTGGGGCATTCAAGAGCATGCACAGGCACACTTGGGTGCACACTTAGGCAACAGTTGTGGGCATGCATGGCCACAATTAGGCAACACTTGGGCCATTCATTGTGCACATATAGTCAACACTTGGGGTGTTGTGCGGCCATTCACTATGTACACGTGGGCACACGTAGTCTACACTTGGGGGCACGCGTAGGCACACACTTGGGCCATTCAAGAGCACGTTGTCACTGCTTTAGACCTTTCTAAGCAACCATGCCGGCACTTAACACTTCCACTAGCGCTAAGTTGGCCTAACCTCCCTCCTTAAGGGGCTAGGGAAGAGAAGAAGTGAACACAAGAATGAGTTTGAGAAGAATGAACTTGTATAGCACTTGAGAACTCTTGAGTACAAGGCTTGAGAACTCACTTGCTTGGTTGAACACTCTTGGTTGGTCCTTGGTGAGTGTCTTTGCCAAATGAGGCAACACCTACCCCAAGTTACAATGGATGGCTAAGATATTTACAAATGTCCTCCATCCAATGGTTGGGGAGGAAACTAGAAGCTTCCCACCTCCTTAGCGCAGCTCTAGAAATCTCTCCCCGAATATCTCCTGTGAATATCTTTTACAAATATCTATAATAAAATATCTGTTGTTACTACACCTTTGTAGAAAACTCTAGAACTTGGACCTTACTTAGCCCAATGGTCTAAGTCCATGGGCTTGGTAAGCTAGGCCCGTGGGCCTATGTTGGGCAGGTCGTGACACTCTCCCCCACCTAAATCTGCGACGCCCTCATTGTAACCTCCTTGTAGTACTTTTATTCACGAGTCGTCTCAGCATGCCAGTTGTCTCCCATCTTGTCTCGTTCTTTGGTCGCCCCTTCCACTTGACTAAATACTCCACTCAAGGGGATAGTTTGTGTCTCTGGATGATTGGATCAACATCCAAATTAGCCTCCCTCTCGCAATGAGTAACGCCTATTGGGGTTCTTATTGTATTCACATAACTAGAGTCTCCTACAACGTCGTCTGGTTGTCTCTGTTCTCTCGTTTGCATCTTCCTCTTTCTTGGCATGGATGGCTTGCTCCCAAATTCTCCTTGTCTTGCCCTCCCGTCCAAGGGCAAGTAAGCACCTAGCCCGTGGATGGTGTTGGAGAACTCCTTTAGTCCCAAGGTTCATCTCGACCCCTCGAGCAACATTACGTATGGGGCATTCTTTGGAGTTGATAGCCTTACGACACCCTTGGCCCGAGTTCCTTTGCCTCCTCCATCAAGGCAAGGTTGTGTGTGGCTTCTGTATCTACCTTCACCTGTGTGGGCTTCCCATTGATGCACACTTTTGCACACATCAACCCATTTTGAGAGTTAAGGGCCTTGACCCCTATCTCGGCCCTGGTGGCACCACGCTGCATTGGGGACCCCATGCAAGGTGGCTCTTGCTCTTGGCCCTCTTCCTTCAATAGGGCACTAAGAGCTTTCCTCCTGAGGCAATCCCTAAACCAATGTAGTTCATCACATAGGAATCACTTGTCCCTAGGCTTGAACCGTTTCCTCTTATCACGCTTGTGCCTTAGTGCCTCTCCTTTAGACATGTCATGAGAGGTAGTGGCTTCCCTCGCTGTTGTCCTCCTACTCTTCCCATACTTCTTCTCCAATATGAGCTTCCACCTTATCGAACTCCTTTGCATACTTGAGCCTTGAAGGTGGCAACCATCTCCTCTTGGTTACTTACTATGGTGTTGAGAGCACCTAGTAGGGACCCCTTGAGCTCCCCCATCTGGCCATCAAGCTCCTCCCCACTTTTCCACATGGCCTTTGAGCTCCTCCCCACTTTGCTCCACGACATTCAGGCACCACTTTACCTCGGCCAATACTCGCTCCCCTCGAACTAAGCGAGGCCCCATAGCAAAGCGAAAGTTGACGGACTTGCCTTTGCTCCTTTGTTGATTACTTGTGTAGGTGTTGGTCTCTATTCCACAATTTTAGCTCGCTTGTCTCATATACCACAAGCTTGGCTCCATCGTAACCGAAGCTCTGACCCCACAACTGTCACCGCCTAAGACCTTTCTAAGAGACCGCACCGGCTGTTAGCACTCCCACTAGCACTAAGTCAGCCTAACCACGCTTCTTAAGGGACTTGGGAAGAGAAGAAGTGAACACAAGAGTGATTTCGAGAAGAATGAACTTGTATTGCACTAGAGAGCTCTTGAGTACAAGGCTTGAGAACTCATTTGATTGGTTGAACACTCTTGGTTGGTCCTTGGTGAGTGTCTTTGCCAAATGAGGTAACACCTATTTGTAGGCACCCCAAGTTACAATGGATGGCTAAGATATTTACAAACGTCCTCCATCCAACTGCTGGGGAGGAAACTAGAAGCTTCCCACCTCCTTAGTGGAGAACTCTATAAATCTCTCCCAAAATACCTCCTATAAATATCTTCTAGAAATATCTACAATAAAATTATCTAGAGTTGCTACACCTTTGTAGAAAACCCTAGAACTTAGACCTTACTTAGCCCAATGGCCTAAGTCCTTTGGCCTTTGTTAGGCAGGTCGTGACAGCATGTACACTTAGTGGCACTCAATGTGCACGCATAGGCACACTTCACTTGGGCAACACGCATAACCATACACAGGCAACCGTTGGGGCAGTTAACACTTAGGGGCATACCTGGGGCCACGTGTGGACAATCCTAGCCTTAGGAGGGTGTGGGGGGAAATAAAAGGGGAAAAAGACAGGGTGACGAATTGATGCGACACGGGGCCGAATCTCAGTGGATCGTAGCAGCAAGGCCAATCTGCCACTTACAATATCCCATCGCATATTTAAGTCGTCTGCAACGGATTCTACCCATCGCCCGACAGGAATTACGCTTCAAGGTAGCCCACACAACACGTCCACAGTGGGGGCTTGGCCAACGACACATGCCTCTGGGGGCCGGTAGGCCCCTACTATGGGTCGGCAAATGGGCGACAGGCACAGGCGTCGCTTCATTGGCTAGGATTCTGACTTAGAGGTGTTTAGTCATAATCCAGCACACGGTAGCTTCTCGCCACTGGCTTTACAACCAAGCGCGATGACCAATTGTGTGAATCAACAGTTCCTCTCGTACTAGGTTGAATTACTATCATGACACTGTCATTAGTAGGGTATAACTAACTTGTCTCACGATGGTCTAAACCCAGCTCATGTTCCCTATTGGTGGGTGAACAATCCAACCACAAGAAAAACAATAGCCACTCAAGTGCATTGCATCCACTACCGACACAATCCACCACCAAACCTACTACAACGTAATAAGGATTTGGTAGAAGAAAAATCAATAGCCCCATTAAGCATGAAAATCTCGACAATCAACAGGGGTCGAGGGACTCGAGATCTTTCTCCACCTACAGGCATGCAACCTACGTTCTCCAGAGACCTGTATTAATGTCATATTATAACACTTGTGGCAGGAACCATGCAAACACCTCCGCACCTAGGCATGACTTAGAAACATGATTAGCCAAATAGCAAAGGCCACAAGACCGAGTATAAGAAAGCTCTCACAAACAACAAACCCACGATAATGCAAATTTTTTAAATGAACAAGGGGAGGGGGGAAGGGACATGTGATTTGTCTCCACTTGCAAGCTTGCAACCTATGTTCATCAGAGACCCACGTTAATGTCGTATTATAACACTTGCGTCAGGTGGCATTCAAACACCTCCGCACCTAGGCATGACTTAGAAACGCATTTCTCCAAATACCATAAGGCCACAAAATCGAGCATGAGAAATCTCTTGCAAGCAACAAACCCACAAGAATGCAATTTTCATTTAAAAAACAAAAGTGTGGGGGGGGGGGAAGGGAGAGGGACTCGTGATCTGTCTCCACCTACAAGCTTGCAAACCTATGTTCTCCAGAGACCCACGTTAATGTCGCATTATAACACTTGCGGCAAGAGGCTTGCAAACACCTCCGCACCCAGGCACGACTTAGAAACGCATTTCTCCAAATACCATAAATGCCACAAAACCGAGCATGAGAAAACCCTTGCAAGTAACAAACCCACAAGAATGCAATTTTCTTTTTAAAAACAAAAGTGTGGGGGGAGGGGAAGGGAGAGGGACTCGTGATCTATCTCCACCTACAAGCTTGGAAACCTATGTTCTCCAGAGACCCACGTTAATGTCGCATTATAACACTTACGGCAGGAGACATGCAAACACCTCCACACCCAGGCGCGACTTAGAAATGCATTTCTCCAAATACCATAAAGGCCACAAAACCGAGCATAAGAAAACTCTTACAAGCAACAAACCCACGAGAATGCAATTTCCTTTTTAAAAACAAAAGTGGGGGGGGGGGAGGGGGAGGGACTCGTGACTTATCTCCCCCTACAAGCTTGCAAACCTATGTTCTCCAGAGACCCACGTTAATGTCACATTATAACACTTGCGACATGAGGCATGCAAACACCTCCGCACCTAGGCACGACTTAGAAATGCATTCCTCCAAATACCAAAGGCCCCAAAATCGAGCATGACAAAACTATTGCAAGCAACATACCCATGAGAATGGAAATTTTTTTAAAAATCAAGGAGGGGGGAGGGACTCATGATCCACCACCACCTGCAAGCTTGCAACCTATGTTCTCCAGAGACCCACGTTAATGTCGTATTATAACACGGGCCCCAAAAAGGCATGCAATCACCTCCACACCTAGGCACAACTTAGAAGCGCACTTCTCCAAATAGCATAGGTCACTAAACCGACCATGAAAAAACCCCTACAAGCAGCAAACCCACAATAGTGCAATTTAAGAAAACAAAAAAAATGGGATGGGGGGGAGGGACCAACCAAATATTTATTGTGCACATTGAATTGACCCATAATTCTGTCAAATGTAGACAACACCCCACCCCTTGCACCATGACCTACATATGACAACAAGCCAAAGAGAAAAGAGGGTGGAAATGCGTGACTACGACCACGCTCGCAAAAAGTGGCACTAGCACAACTGCACATGGCAGGAAGCAAAGCACGTCAAACTGCCACGATGCCTAGATGGGATTAATCAATGGGGCCAATGCATCATTTCCACCTTTTTCACATGCCATGACTCCCTTGGGCATGCTGTACAAAACTGGCAAAAGTGCCAGTAGGCTACGATGAGGGTGTAGGTGTAGTGTGCGGGCAGCCATGCAAACCCACCAGCACGCATTGGCCGGCCAAGGTGCAAAACAACGGGCTAATCATCCGGATCATCATGCCATGTTGCTGTCCTTCACATGCCATGCAATTCTTGGGCATGCTGTGTGGCTACCGGCATATGTGGCAGTAGCTATGCAGGGAGCCATGCACGCCCAACAACACTCCATGGCAGGCCACAGCGCACATCAAAGGCAATCATCGAAACCAACGTGCCTTGATGGTGATTTTCACATGCCAAGCCTATCTTGGGCATGCCACGCGGCTATGGGTACATCTGGCAGTAGCTGTGGGGGCACGGAAGCACAAGGCAGGAACCATTATGCACCCAACAGCCCAGGGTGGTAGGCAATGGTGTGCAATAGAGGGGTTGAACCATTTACTTGTTTAAAAATGCCATACCTATTTGGAAACTACTGTGCAGGTACGAACACATGTGTCAGCAACTATGGGGGCATGGCAGTGGTAGGTAGGGAGCCATGGGCACCCAGCAGTACACAGTTACAGGCAGTGGTGTGCGACAGATTGGTTGACCATCTGGACAGACAAGCCATGTACTTGTTTTCAAATACATACCAAGCCTTTGTTAGGCTTTCTTTGCAGGTACGAGCGTAGGAGGCAACAGCTATTGAGGCATAGCGGGATATATTAGGCAACCACGAGGGCCAAGCAGCACGCCTTGGGCGGCGCAACACACACCAAGGGCCAAATCTTCGAAACCGACAAACTGTGAAGGTGTTTTGCACAGGCGATGCCACTCTTGGGCATGCTCTACGGTGACAGATGCATGTGGCAGAAGATGTGGAGGCATTGTAGCGCAAGGCAGGTAGGCAGCCATGCGTGCCCAGTAGCACACAATGGCAAGCAACTGTGTGCAGAAAAGGGGATGACTGTCGGGACGGACACGCCATGTACATGTTTTCACAAGCCACACCTTCCTTGGAAAAGTTGTGCGCCGATGGGCACATGTGGCAATAGAAGTGGGGGCGTGGTAGCACATGGTAGGCATCCACGTGCGCCCAGCAGCCCACGGTGGCAAGTAACGTTATTCGGCAGAAGGGGCGACGTTGTACAACAGAAGGGCTGACCATTCACAAGCACGTGCACCTTCATTGGGCCTGCTATGCTACGATTGACACATGTTACAGCAGCTGTGGGCTCATGGCACGCAAGGCAGGCAGCCATACGCGTCCAGTCGCACGCAATGGCAGGCCTCGACGCACACCAAGGGCCTACTCATCGAAACCCATGTGCCATTTCACTTTTTTTCCCATAACATGGGTATTTTGGGTTTGCCTACCATACCCGCTCATTGTCGGATGCCCCTCTATGCTGACCCCCCTAAAAAAATAAACTTGTCTATTTTTTGAGCTTCAAATATCCAAATCAAATGAAACTTGGTATGAAATTAAGGAAAAATCCAAATATTATTTTCATATAAAAATCATAGTTTTCTGATGAATATTTATTTTTTTATTAATTTGTAAATATTAAAAACATATTAAATTCAAAAAACTATGAAACATCCATTTTAATGTATTTTTCTGAAAACTAAATTTCGGATGTCTTCCAAAGGTTGATAGAATGTTCTGAAAAAATATTGGACCATTCCAACTTATTTTCATATTTTTTAATATTTTATGATTGAAACTTTATGAAAAATATCCAAAAAAATGGAAATGCGGGGTTTAAGTGAAAATGATTGTACTTTGAGTGCCAAATAGCCATTTCAAGGCTTTTCTAACCCAAAGGGATGTCTTGCACAACATGATTTAAAGACCCAAACTATGTTGTGCGGGCATGGCCTTTGCATGTGCAGCAGTCGGTGCCTCATGTGCTGCCAAAGGCCGCAAAGGAGCCTTTGTTGCATGGGCCATAGGGACCACGACAGCACCCAAGTGTGAGCCATGTGTGTGCGGCTAGGTGTATGGTAGACTACAGACGTGGGCACGAAAGTGCAACAATGCGTGCAACCTTGCGCGCGCCATATGCTGAAATGCCCGTGGCATGTGCGACCATGCCAGCCATCATGATTGACGCATGGGAGGCCATGCTAGCGAACTTGCACGTGGTAGTGCAGCCATGGGCAATGCATGAGTGACCACGCAATGCAACCTTGCGCGCGGCGGTGCAGCCATGCCTACAACCTCGTGCGTGGCATTTCCAACAAATCCCGAAACCAAGCGTGGGCCTACAACCTCGTGCGTGGCACATGTAGCCATGCATGCGACCTGGGGGCAGTGTGGAGCAACACACGCAACCTTGCGAGCGGTAGGGCAGCCAGGGGCACAGTATGTGCGGCGTGGAACGTAACCTTGGGCGTGGCTATGCAGCCATCTGCGTGTCATGTGCACATTGCCTACAAACTTTCGCACGGCATGTGCGGTGATACACAAAACCATGTGCGAGGCTTGTGTAGCCGTGGTCGCAACCATGTGCGGCCGTGCCTACCACCTTACGTGCAGTTGAGCACCCTTTCCCGCAGCACGTGTAGGCACACACTTGGGCCATTCAAGAGCACGTTGTCACTGCTTTAGACCTTTCTAAGCAACCACACTGGCACTTCGCACTTTCACAAGTGCTAAGTCAGCCTAACCACTCTCCTTAAGGGACTAGGGAAGAAAAGAAGTGAACACAGGAGTGAGTTTGAGAAGAATGAACTTGTATAGCACTAGAGAACTCTTGAGTACAAGGCTTGAGAACTCACTTGCTTGGTTGAACACTCGTGGTTGGTCCTTGGTGA
>NW_024868109.1:133835-141335 GCF_013358625.1 Macadamia integrifolia
TGGGGAGCCTGACAGGCCGATGCCCGGAGCATACAGTTGCCAATAGGCACACCATCGAGGCGTATGCTGTCGACCACGATCACGGCAATGACATCTCCTCAGGCATAACGAGATAACCTGTTCTTGGGACGCTGCCGTAATCCACATCGGTCCACGTCTCAAGTTGATTGACGGATCAGCTATTAATCTTTCCGCATCCGATCGAGACGCATCACCAGCCCCCAGCCGCTTCCCTCCCGACAATTTCAAGCACTCTTTCACTCTCTTTTCAAAGTCCTTTTCATCTTTCCCTTACGTTACTTGTTCTCTATCGGTCTCTCACCCATATTTAGCCTTGGACGAAATTTACCGCCCAATTGGGGCTGCATTCCCAAACAACCCCCTTCCAAGGGACTTGGGTGCGACAGGGTCCGAACACGACGGGGCTCTCACCCTCTCTGGAACCCCCTACCAGGGGACTTGGGCCCGGTCCACCATTGAGGACGCTTCTACAGACTACAATTTGAACGACAAATCCGCCCGATTCTCAAGTTGGGCTCTTCCTGGTTCGCTCGCCGTTACAAAGGGAATCCTTGTAAGTTTCTTGTCCTCCGCTTATTGATATGCTTAAACTCAGCGGGAAGCCCCGTCTGACCTGGGGTCACAGTCAAAATGCCATCGAATGGCAATCGGGGTCACCAGAGTCCAATGGGAGCAGAACACGCACACGATGTCCGAACAATGGCAAAGTGGCTCGACCCACCACTCATCGTGACACTTTCCACACAAGGAGCCCTTGACTTCGCTCTGCACCACCACCACAAGGGGTAAAGGAGGTCAGGCAACATGACGCGTGATGCCTAGGCAGGCGTGCCCTCAGCCCGATGGCCTAGGGTGCAACTTGCATTCAAAGACTCGATGGTTCATGGGATTCTGTTATTCACACCATGTATCACATTTCTCTACATTCTTCATCGATGCAAGTGCCGAGATATCCGTTTTCGAGAGTCGTTAAGATAAAGATTCAGATCTAGGATGACCACACCACACCAAGGCGTAATGATGCCATGTCCTTTCCGTTGCGAGTTCCTTGGCGCCGACTATGCCGGTGGTTGTGTTTGGGTCAATTGCTATGAAGGATTGCAGGCCAACCTTTTACAAGGGTCAGGAAGGAAGGAGCTCACGCTCCCACGCCCTTTTTGATCGCACAACGCAACATGTTCACGGGTCTCGCTAGGTAGGTATCGACAATGATCCTTCAACAGGTTCACCTATGGAAACCTTTTTACGACTTGTCCTTCCTCTAAATGATAAGGTTCAGTGCACTTCTCGTGACGTCGATGGCGGCAAACCATCCACATCGCAATGATCCGAACACTTCACCAAACCATTCAATCGGTGGGAGTGATGGGCGGTGTGTACAAAGGGCAGGGATGTAGTCAACGCAAGCTGATGACTCGCGCTTACTAGGAATTCCTCGTTGAAGACCAACAATTGCAATGATCTATCCCTATCACGATGAAATTTTCAAAGATTACCCGGGCCCATCGGCCAAGGCTATAGACTCGTTGAATACATCAGTGTAGCGCGTGTGTGGCCATAAACATCTAAGGGCATCACAGACCTGTTATTGCCTCAAACTTTTGTGGCCTAAACGACCATAGTCCCTCTAAGAAGCTGGCCGTGGAGGGTCACCTCCACATAGCTAGTTAGTAGGATGAGGTCTCGTTTGTTAACGGAATTAACCAGACAAATCGCTCCACCAACTAAGAACGGCCATGCACCACCACTTATAGAATCAAGAAAGAGCTCACAGTCTATCAATCCTTACTATGTCTGGACTTGGTAAGTTTCCCCGTGTTGAGTCAAATTAAGCCACAGGCTCCACTCTTGGTGGTGCCCTTCCATCAATTCCTTTAAGTTTCAGCCTTGCTACCATACTCCCCCCGGAACTCAAAAACTTTGATTTCTCATAAGGTGCCGGCGGAGTCCTGAAAGCAACATCCGCCGATCCCTGGTCGGCATCGTTTATGGTTGAGACTAGGATGGTATCTGATCGTCTTCGAGCCCCCAACTTTCATTCTTGATTATTGAAAACATCCTTGGAAAATGCTTTCGTAGTGGTTCGTCTTTCATAAATCCAAGAATTTCACCTCTAACTATGATGTTATCCCATGCTAATGTATCCAAAGCGTAGGCTTTCTTTGAGCACTCTAATTTCTTCAAAGTAATGGCACTGAAGGCATGACCTAGCCAATTAAGGCCAGGAGCACATCACCGACAGAAGGGATGAGATGACCGGTACACACTGTGAGGTAGACCGATCGACCCATCCCAAAGTCCAACTATGAGCTTTTTAACTGCAACAACTTAAATATATGCTATTGGAGCTGGAATTACCGCAACTGCTGGCACCAGACTTGCCCTCCAATGGATCCTCGTTAAGGGATTTAGATTGTACTCATTCCAATTCCCAGACTCAAAGAGCCCGGTATTGTTATTTATTGTCACTACCTCCCCGTGTCAGGATTGGGTAATTTTCGCGCCTACTGCCTTCCTTGGATGTGGTAGCCATTTCTCAGGCTCCCTCTCCAGAATCAAACCCTAATTCTCCATCACCCGTCACCACGATAGTAGGCCACTATCCTACCATCGAAAGTTGATAGGGTGGAAATTTGAATGATGCGTCGTCGGCACAAAGGCCATGCGATCCGTCGAGTTATCATGAATCATCAGAGAAATGGGCAGAGCCCGCGTCAACCTTTTATCTAATAAATGCATCCCTTCCAAAAGTCGGGGTCCGGTGCACATATTAGCTCTAGAATTACTATGGTTATTCGAGTAGTAGATACCATCAGAAAAACTATAATTGATTTAATGAGCTACTCGCAATTTCAGAGTCTGAATTAGTTCATACTTACACATGCATGGCTTAATCTTTGAGACAAGCATATGACTACTGGCAGGATCAACCAGGTAACTTTCCTTCTCGATGCCAAAGACTGCATGAACCACATCCCCAATTGTGCATTGGGTGATGCTGCTCCATACATTAATGGCAGTCTATTGTTCTTGTGCAACTAGCGCAACCAAAGGATTCAAGAGGACACACACACACATCCACCTTGCCCCACAAAATGTCCCACATCCTAGAGCACAAACAGTGCATGTGCACCACTGACAGAAAGAAAGTGGACATATGCATCATATGCCAAGCCACCCCACACCAACCACAAGGGCAGGCAAGAGGGATGAAATGAGAGTGAAGAGCAGCATCTTTCTATCCAACTAGTTAAGCAACACAGGAACAATTTTCATGCTCTTGAAAAAGACACTTTTGGCCCATCGTGACCCATAGGGGTATCTGTGCATAGTGGTTCAATACACAAGCAAAGAGCCCACAACCACAAGAAAAACAATAGCCACTTATGTGCATTGCGTCCACTACCGACACAATCCACCACCAAACCTACTACAATGCAATAAGAATTTGGTAGAAAAAAAATCAATAGCCCCACTAAGCACGAAAATCTCAACAATCAACAGGGGTTGAGGGACTCGAGATCTATCTCCACCTACAATCTTGTAACCTACGTTCTCCAGAGACCCGCATTAATGTCGTATTATAACACTTGCGGCAGGAGCCATGCAAACACCTCCGCACCTAGGCACGAAGCCATGCAAACACCTCGGCACCTAGGTATGACTTAGAAACGCAATTTGCCAAATAGCAAAGGCCACAAGACCGAGTATGAGAAAGCTCTTGCAAGTAACAAACTCACGATAATGCAAATTTTTTAAATGAACAAGGGGACGGGGGAGGGGGGAGGGGGGAAGGGATGTGATTTGTCTCCACTTGCAAGCTTGCGACCTATGTTCATCAGAGA
Source organism: Macadamia integrifolia (assembly GCF_013358625.1). NCBI lineage: Eukaryota > Viridiplantae > Streptophyta > Magnoliopsida > Proteales > Proteaceae > Macadamia > Macadamia integrifolia. The sequence goes on from NW_024868109.1 coordinate 137,702, forward strand.
CCCACGTTAATGCCGTATTATAACACTTTCGGCAAGTGGCATGCAAACACCTCCGCACCCAGGCGCGACTTAGAAACGTATTTCTCCAAATACCATAAGGCTACAAAACCTAGCATGAGAAAACTATTTCAAGCAACAAACCCACAAGAATGCAATTTTCTTTTTAAAAACAAAAGTGTGGGGGGGGGGAAGGGGGAGGGACTCGTGATCTATCTCCACCTACAAGCTTGCAAACCTATGTTCTCCAGAGACCCACGTTAATGTCGCATTATAACACTTGCAGCAGGAGGCATGCAAACACCTCCGCACCCAGGCGCGACTTAGAAACGCATTTCTCCAAATACCATAAAGGCCACAAAACCGAGTATGAGAAAACTCTTGCAAGCAACAAACCCACGAGAATGCAATTTTCTTTTTAAAAGAAAAAGTGGGGGGGGGGGGGGAGGGGGAGGGACTCGTGATCTGTCTCCACCTGCAAGCTTGCAAACCTATGTTCTCCAGAGACCCACGTTAATTTCGCATTATAACACTTGCGGCATGAGGCATACAAACACCTCCACACCTAGGCACGACTTAGAAATGCATTCTGTCAAATACCAAAGGCCACAAAACCGAGCATGACAAAACTGTTGCAAGCAACATACCAACGAGAATGGAAATTTTTTAAAAAGCAAGGAGGGGGGAGGGACCCATGATCTACCACCACCTGCAAGCTTGCAACCTATGTTCTCCAGAGACCCACGTTAATGTCGTATTATAACACCGGCCGCAAAAAGGCATGAAAGCACCTCCACACCTAGGCACGACTTAGCAATGCACTTCTCCAAATAGCATAGGCCATAAAACCGACCATGGAAAAACCCTTGCAAGCAACAAGCCCACGATAGTGCAATTTAAGGCAACACTTGGGGCATTCAAGAGCATGCACAGGCACACTTGGGTGCACACTTAGGCAACAGTTGTGGGCATGCTTAGGCACAGTTAGCAACACTTGGGCCATTCATTGTGCACATGTAGTCAACACTTGGGGTGTTGTGAGGCTATTCACTGTGTACACGTAGGCACACGTAGTCAACACTTGGGGGCATGCGTAGGCACACACTTGGGCCATTCAAGAGCACTTTGTCACTACTTTAGACCTTTCTAAGCAATTGCGCAGGCACTTAGCACTTCCATTAGCGCTAAGTCAGCCTAAATACCCTCCTTAAGGGACTAGAGAAGAGAAGAAGTGAACATAAGAGTGAGTTTGAGAACAATGAATTTGTATAGCACTAGAGAACTCTTGAGTACAAGGCTTGAGAACTCACTTGCTTGGTTGAACACTCTTGGTTGGTCCTTGGTGAGTGCCTTTGCCAAATGAGGCAACACCTACCCCAAGTTATAATGGATAGCTAAGATATTTACAAATGTCCTCCATCCAACGGTTGGGGAGGAAACTAGAAGCTTCCCACCTCCTTAGCGGAGCTCTAGAAATCTCACCCAGAATATCTCCTATGAATATCTTCTACAAATATCTACAATAAAATATCTATTGTTACTACACCTTTGTAGAAAACTCTAGAACTTGGACCTTACTTAGCGCAACGGCCTAAGTCCATGGGCTTGGTGAGCTAGGCCCGTGGGCCTATATTGGGTAGGTCATAACACTCTCCCCCACCTAAGTCGATGACTCCCTCATCGCAACCTCCTTATGGTACTTTTATTCACGAGTCATCTCAGCATGCCCGTTGTCTCCCATCTCGTCTCGCTCTCTGGTCGCCCCTTCCACTTTACTAAATACTCCACGTAAGGAGATAGATTGTGTCTCTAGATGATTTGATCAGCAACCAAATTAGCCTCCCTCTCGCAAGGAGTAACGCCTATTGGGGTTCTTCTTGTAGTCACATAACTTGAGCCTCCTACAACGTCGTCTGGTTGTCTCTGTTCTGTCGTTTGCATCTTCCTCTTTCTTGCCATGGATGGCTTGCTCCCAAATTCTCCTTGTCTTGCCCTCCTGTCCAAGGGCAGTAAGCACCTAGCCGCTGGATGGTGTTGGAGAACTCCTTTAGTCCTAAGGTTTATCTCGACCCCTCGAGCAACATTACATATGGGGCATTCTTTGGAGTTGATAGCCTTAGGATGCCCTTGGCCCGAGTTCCTTTGCCTCCTCCATCAAGGCAAGGTTGTGTGTGGCTCCTGTATCTACCTTTGCCTGTGTGGGATTCGCATTGATGCACACTTTTGCACACATCAACCCCTTTTGAGAGTTAAGGGCCTTGACCCCTATCTCAGCGCTGGTGGAACCACGCTGCATTGGGGACCCCATGCAAGGTGGCTCTTCCTCTTAGCCCTCTTCCTCTAATAGGGCACTAAGAGCTTTCCTCCTGGGGCAATCCCTAAACCAATGTAGCTCATCACATAGGAATCACTTATCTCTAGGCTTGAACCGTTTCCTCTTATCACGCTTGTGCCTTAGTGCCTCTCCTTTAGACATGTCATGAGCGGTAGTGGCTTCCCTCGCCGCTGTCCTCCTACTCTTCCCATACTTCTACTCTAATACGGGCTTTGATGAGCACCTTTATGTGTGAAATCTAGGGTAGTAAAACATACATTTTACATATTTAGAATGGAGCTACCTTGGGTTTTACTCTCTTTTTGTAGGTTTTATATTTTCAAGGCCTTAAGGATTATCGGACGCTATATCTTCAATTTTACACGTAAAGAGGTCCTATTTCTTTCCATGATTGCGAAGAGGACAAAATTCTAAGCAAGATGGACTTGTTAAATTAAAAGTACACATTCATTTGGTCATCCGTACAAATGATTATTCTTTTCAGGCCAGAAAAAGAATAATGGATCAGAACTGAACCGAGATGTAGAACGAGCCCGTTTGCAATTGTCTCAGAGGTACAAGGAATACTCCAAATGCCAACAAGGATCGATGGACCACATCCTTAAGTGATTGAAGATTTGTTTTTGGTAACAACAACTACCTAGTGTAGTTGGTGAGCTATGGTGTGCAAAATTCCCTTGCTCACCAAGAGCTCTCAAGTTCAAATCTCATGGTTGTTTTTTTAGAGAATTTGTTGAAGATTTCCTGCTTTTCATTCACTTAAAGCACTAAGGTCATGGAAGGGATTTCCACATCAAATTAGAAGCAAAGAAAATCGTAGAGAAGAGAAGAAAAAAAAGGAAAGAGAAAAAAAGGGGAGAAATAAAGATTGTCCAAATCTTCTCTCTCCTCCACATCATCACCCACCAAAAGATTGTCCAAATCACATAAAGCAAGAAGAAAATCGTTCCTTGGAGGGAGAAAAAGAAGAGAAATAAATTAGAAAAAAAAGGAAAGAAAATAAGCAAACAAATTATAAGAAATTTCTCAAAATTTATTTCTCTCTTCTCTCTCCTCCACCTTAGCACTTTTGGTCTCAAAAGATCTCACAACCAATTGTGGGTTTCTCTCTTTTTGGAAAGAGAAATTTGTTACCCTACCTCCCCATTCCCTATACATACAACTCATGTAAGAGGAGGGGAGATAATTCATTCTTCTTCTAGTTTTTTTTAGTTGCTCTCTCTTTCTCTTGCTCTCTCTTTAGTTTTAGTTCTTCTTTATCTTTTCTTCAATCACTTTTGTAATAGTTTTTTTTTTATTTCA
>NW_024868109.1:146335-151335 GCF_013358625.1 Macadamia integrifolia
AAACAACCCGACTCGCCGACATCACTTCGTGGTGTGACAGGGTCCAAACACGATGGGGTTCTCACCCTCTCTAGCACCCCCTTCCAGGGGACTTGGCCCTGGTCCACCGCTGAGGATGCTTCTACAGACTACAATTCGAATGATAAAGCCGCCCGATTCTCAAGCTGGGCTCTTCCCGGTTCGCTCGCCATTACTAAGGGAATCCTCATAAGTTTCTTGTCCTCCACTTATTGGTATGTTTAAACTCAGCGGGTAGCCCTGCCTGACCTAGGGTCGCAGTCCAAATGCCATCGAATCAAGAAAGAGCTCTCAGTCTGTCAATCCTTACTATGTCCCAACCTGGTAAGTTTCCCCATGTTGAGTCAAATTAAGCTGCAGGCTCCACTCCTGGTGGTGCCCTTCCCTCAATTCCTTTAAGTTTCTGCCTTACGACCATACTCCCCCTGGAACCCAAAAACTTTGATTTCTCATAAGGTGCGGGCGGAGTCCTGAAAGCAACATCCGCCGATCCTTGGTCGGCATCATTTATGGTTGAGACTAGGATGGTATCTGATCATCTTCGAGCCCCTAACTTTCATTCTTAATTAATAAAAACATCCTTGGAAAATGCTTTCACAGTGGTTCGTCTTTCATAAATCCAAGAATTTCACCTCTGACTATGAAATACGAATGCCCCCGACTGTCCTTATTAATCATTACTCCATCTCGAAGGCCAACGCAATAGGACCGAAATCCTATGATGTTATCCCATGCTAATGTATCCAGAGCGTAGGCTTACTTTGAGCACTCTAATTTCTTCAAAGTAGCGGCATCGGAGGCACGACCCAGCCAATTAAGGCCAGGAGTGCATCGCTGATAGAAGGGACGAGATGATCGGCACACACTGTGAGGCAGACCGATCGACCCATCCCAAAGTCCAACTACGAGCCTTTTAACTGCAACAACTTAAATATATGCTATTGGAGCTGAAATTACCGTGGCTGCTGGCACCAGACTTGCCCTCGAATGGACCCTCGTTAAGGGATTTAGATTGTACTCATTCCAATTACCAGACTCGAAGAGCCTGGTATTGTTATTTATTGTCACTACCCCCCCGTGTCAAGATTGGGCAATTTGCGCGCCTGCTGCCTTCCTTGGATGTGGTAGCCGTTTCTTAGGCTCCCTCTCCGGAATCGAATCCTAATTCTCCGTCACCCGTCACCACCATAGTGAGCCACTATCTTACCATCGAAAGTCGATAGGGAAGAAATTTGAATGATGTGTCGTCGGCACAAAGGCCATGCGATCCGTCGAGTTATCATGAATCATCAGAGCAATGGGCAGAGCCCGCGTTGACCTTTTATCTAATAAATGCATCCCTTCCAAAATTTGGGGTTTGGTGCACGTATTAACTTTAGAATTACTACGGTTATCCGAGTAGTAGATACCATCAGACAAACTATAACTGATTTAATGAGCCATTCGCAATTTCACAGTCTGAATTAGTTCATACTTACACATGCATGGCTTAATCTTTGAGACAAGCATATGACTACTTGTAGGATCAACCAGGTAACTTTCCTTCTCGACGCCAAAGCACTGCATGAACCACATCCCCAATTGTGCATTGGGTGATTCTGCTCCATAAATTAATGGCAGTCTATCGTTCTTGTGCAACGAGGCGCAACCAAAGGATTCAAGAGGACACACACACACATCCACCTTGCCCCACAAAATGTCCTGCATCCTAGAGCACAAATAGTGCACATGCACCACTGACAGAAAGAAAGTGGACATATGCATCGTATGCCAAGCCACCTCACACCAACCACAAGGGCAGGCCAGAGGGATGAAATGAGAGTGAAGGGGCAGCATCTTTCCATCCAACTAGGTAAGCAACATAGGAACAATTTTCATGCTCTTGACAAAGACACTTTTGGCCCATCGCGACCCATAGAGGTATCTGTGCATAGTGGTTCAATACACAAGCAAAGAGCCCACAACCACAAGAAAAATAATAGCCACTCACATGCGTTGCGTCCACTACCGACACAATCCACCACCAAACCTACTACAACGTAATAAGGATGTGGTAGAAGAAAAATCAATAGCCCCACTAAGCACGAAAATCCCAACAATCAACAGGGGTCGAGGGACTCGAGATCTATCTCCACCTACAAGGTTGCAACCTACGTTCTCCAGAGACCCGCATTAATGTCGTATTATAACACTTGCGGTTGGAGCCATGCAAACACCTCCGCACCTAGGCACGACTTAGAAACACGATTCGACAAATAGTAAAGGCCACAAGACCTAGTATGAGAAAGCTCTCGCAAGTAACAAACCCACGATAATGCAAATTTTTTAAATGAACAAGGGGAGGGGGGAAGGGACATGTGATTTGTCTCCACTTGCAAGCTTGCAATCTATGTTCATCAGAGACCCACGTTAATGCCGTATTATAACACTTCCGGTTGGTGGCATGCAAACACCTCCACACCCAGGCGCGACTTAGAAACGCATTTCTCCAAATACCATAAAGGCCATAAAATCGAGCATGAGAAAACTCTTGCTAGCAACAAACCCACGAGAATGCAATTTTCTTTTTAAAAACAAAAGTGGGGGGGACGGAGGGGGTGGGACTCGTGATCTGTTTCCACCTGCAAGCTTGCAAACCTATGTTCTCCTGAGACCCACATTAATGTCGCATTATAACACTTACGGCATGAGGCATGCAAACACCTCTGCACCTAGGCACGACTTAGAAATGCATTCCTCCAAATACCAAAGGCCATAAAACTGAGCATGACAAAACTCTTGCAAGCAACATACCCATGAGAATGGAAATTTTTTTATAAAGCAAGGAGGGGGGAGGGATTCATGATCCAGCACCACCTGCAAGCTTGCAACCTATGTTCTCCAGAGACCCATGTTAATGTCGTATTATAACACTGGCCGTAAAAGGCATGCAAGCACCTCCACACCTAGGCACAACTTAGAAACGCACTTCTCCAAATAGCATAGGCCACAAAACCGACCATGAAAAAAAACCCTTGCAAGCAACAAACCCATGATAGTGCAATTTAAAAAAACAAAAAACAATGGGATGGGGGGGAGGGACCAACCAAATATTTATTGTGCACATTGACTTGACTAATGATTCCATCAAATGTAGACAACACCCCACCCCTTGCACCATGACCTACATATGACAACAAGCCAAAGAGCAAAGAGGGGTGGAAATGCGTGACTAAGACGACGCCCGTAAAAAAGTGGCACTAGCACAACTGCACATGGCAGGAAGCAAAGAATGTCAAACTGCCATGCTGCCTAGTTGGGATTAATCAACGGGGCCATCACGTCATTTCCACATTTTTCACATGCCATGACTCTGTTGGGCATGCTGTACAAAACTAGCAAAAGTGTCAGTAGGCTACGATGAGGGTGTAGGTGCAGTGTGCAAGTAGCCATGCAAACCCACCAGCATGCATCGACCGGCCAAGGTGCAAAACGAGGGGCTAATCATCCGGACCATCATGCCATGTTGCTATCCTTCACATGCCATGTAACTCTTGGGCATGCTGTGTGGCTACCGGTGTATGTGGCAGTAGCTATGCAGGGAGCCATACACGCCCAACAGCACTCCATGGTAGGCCACAGCGCACATCAAAGGCAATCATTGGAACCAACGTGCCTTGATGGTGATTTTCACATGCCAAGCCTATCTTGGGCATGCCATGCAACTATGGGCGCATCTGGCAGTAGCTGTGGGGGCACGGTAGCACAATGCAAGAAACCTTGTGCACCCAACAGCCCAGGGTGGCAGGGAACAGTGTGTGACAAAGGGCTTAACATCGGGACGCATTGGCCATTTACTTATTTTCAAATGCCATGCCTCTCTAGAAACTACTGTGCAGCTACGGACACATATGTCAGCAACTATGGGGGTATGGCAGCGGTAGGTAGGGAGCCATGGGCACCTAGCAGCACATGGTTGTAGGCAGTGGTGTGCGGTAGATGGGCTGACCATCTGGACAGATGAGCCATGTACTTGTTTTCACATACATTCCAATCCTTTGTTGGGCTTTCTTTGTCGCTATGAGCATAGGAGGCAACAGCTGTTGAGGCATAGCAGCATATATTAGGCAACCATGAGGGCCAAGCAACACGCCGTGGTAGGCGCAACGCACACCAAGGGCCAAATCTTCAAAATCGACATACCGTGAAGGTGTTTTGTATAGGCGATGCCACTCTTGGGCATGCTGTACGGCGACAGACACATGTGGCAGAAGATATGGAGGCACTACAGCGCAAGGCAGGTAGCCCTATGCTCTCAGTAGCACACAATGGCAAGCAACTGTGTGCGGCAGAGGGGATGACTGTCGAGACGGACGCACCATGTATATGTTTTCACAAGCCACACCTTCCTTGGAAATGTTGTGCGTCGAAGAGCACATGTGGCAGCAGAAGTGGGGGTGTGGTAGCGCATGGTTGGCATCCATGTGCGCCCAGCAGCCCATGGTGGTAGGCAACGCTGTGCGGCAGAAGGGGGCGGCGTTGTACGACAGAAGGGCTGACCATTCGCAAGCACGTGCACCTTCATTGGGCTTGCTGTGCCATGACTGACACAAATTACAGCAGCTGTGGGCTCATGGCATGCAAGGCAGGTAGCCATACGCGTTTAGCCGCATGCAGTGGCAGGCCTCGGCGCACACCAAGGGCCAATTCATCAAAACCCACATGCCATTTCACTTTTTTTCCCATGCCATGGGTCTTTTGGGTTTGCCTACCATGCCCGCTCATTGTCTGCTGCCCCTCTATGCGGCCCCTCGAAAACCACCTAGGGAGTGGCACCCCCTCCCTCAAGGTAGCTCTTATGCTCTTTGCCCCTTTCCAGAAGGAGACATGACCCCCCCAAAAAAATATACCGGTCTATTTTTTGAGCTTCAAATATTCAAATCAAATGAAACTTGGTGTGAAATTAAGGAAAAATCGAAAGATTATTTTATAAAAAAAGTATA
>NW_024868109.1:156335-195848 GCF_013358625.1 Macadamia integrifolia
GCACGGCTGTGCAACCATCTGCGTGTCATGTGCGCCATACTAGCCAACTTTCGCGCGGCATGTGCGGCCACACGTAAAACCATGTGCGAGGCTTGTGCAGTCGTGGTCGCAGCCATGTGCATGGAAGTACGGCATGGGCAGCAGCCCAGCGTGCACTGCATGCACCATTGCCCGTAGCCATGTGCAGCCATGCCTACCACCCTGCGTGCGGTTGAGCACCCTTTCCCGCAGCAATGTGCGTTGTTGCCTGCCACCTTACGCGTGGTGTGCACCCTTGCGCCCAGCCATGTGCGTGCAGTAGCTGCACCCTTACGTGAGGTTGCGTGCAACTATGTGTGCGGTATTGCAGCCAGGCCCGTATCCATGTGCGCGGTATTGCAGCCACGCCCGCATCCATGTGCGCAGTAGCCTGCCTCGATGCCAGCAGCCTTGCGTGTGCTAGTGCAAGCGATGCCTACACCTTGTGCGTCCATGCCAGCTGCCTTTCACGCGGTAGTGCAGCCATGCTTGCCACCATACACGCACATTGGGCGGCCCTGCGTGCGGTACTGCCGCCTTGTGCACTACCTTCATATGCACTTAGGCACCCTTAGTGGGGCACGCGTAAGCATTGTCATGGGCACATATATGTGCACACATGCGGCATTCAAGAGCACAATTAGGCTACACTTGGGCTACACTTGGGTTGACGCGTAGACACTTATTCAACACTTGCGGGCATGTATAGGCACATTTAAGGCGACACTTGGGGCATTCAAGAGCATGCATAGGCACACTTGGGTGCACACTTAGGCAACAATTGTGGGCATGCATGGGCACAGTTAGGCAACACTTGGGCCATTCATTGTGCACATGTAGTCAACACTTGGGGTGTTGTGCGGCCATTCACTGTGTACACGTGGGCACGCATAGTAAACACTTGGGGGCAAGCATAGGCACACACTTGGGCCATTCAAGAGCACGTTGTCACTGCTTTAGACCTTTCCAAGCAACCGTACTGGCACTTAGCACTTCTGTTAGCACTAAGTCAGCGTAACCACCCTCCTTAAGGGACTAGGGAAGAGACGAAGTGAACACAAGAGTGAGTTTGAGAAGAATGAACTTGTATAGCACTAGAGAACTCTTGAGTACAAGGCTTGAGAACTCACTTGCTTGGTTGAACACTCTTGGTTGTTCCTTGGTGAGTGCCTTTGCCAAATGAGGCAACACCTACCCCAAGTTAAAATGGATGGCTAAGATATTTACAAATGTCCTCCATCCAACTGTTGGGGAGGAAACTAGAAGCTTCCCACCTCCTTAGCGGAGCTCTAGAAATCTCTCCCAGAATATATCCTGTGAATATCTTCTACAAATATCTACAATAAAATATCTATTATTACTACACCTTTATAGAAAACTCTAGAACTTGGACCTTACTTAGCCCAACAGCTTAAGTCCATGGGCTTGGTGAGCTAGGCCCGTGGGCCTATGTTGAGCAGGTCATGACACTCTCCCCCACCTAAATCTACGACACCCTCATCGTGACCTCCTTGTGGTACTTTTATTCATGAGTCGTCTCAGCATGCCAGTTGTCTCCCATCTTGTCTCGCTCTCTGGTCGCCCCTTCCACTTGACTAAATACTCCACGTAAGGAGATAGTTTGTGTCTCTGGATGATTGGATCAACATCCAAATTAGCCTCCCTCTCGCGAGGAGTAACGCCTATTGGGGTTATTGTTGTAGTCACATAACTTGAGCCTCCTACAACATCATCTGGTTGTCTCCATTCTCTCGTTTGCATCTTCCTCTTTCTTGGCATGGATGGCTTGCTCCCAAATTCTCCTTGTCTTGCCCTCCTGTCCAGGGGTAAGTAAGCACCTAGCCCCTGGATGGTGTTGGAGAACTCCTTTAGTCCCAAGTTTCATCTCGACCCCTTGAGCAACATTACGTATGGGGCATTCTTTAGAGTTGATAGCCTTAGGACACCCTTGGCCAGAGTTCCTTTGCCTCCTTCATCAAGGCAAGGTTGTGTGTGGCTCCTATATTTACCTTTGCCTATGTCGGCTTCCCATTGATGCACACTTTTGCACACATCAACCCCTTTTGAGAGTTAAGGGCCTTGACCCCTATATCGGCCCTGGTGGCACCATGCTACATTGGGGACCCCATGCAAGGTGGCTCTTCCTCTTGGCCCTCTTCCTCCAATAGGGCACTAAGATCTTTCCTCCTGGGGCAATCCCTAAACCAATGTAGCTCATTGCATCGGAATCACTTGTCTCTAGGCTTGAACCGATTCCTCTTATCACGCTTGTGCCTTAGTGCCTCTCCTTTAGACATGTCATGAAAGGGAGTGGCTTCCCTCGCCACTATCCTCCTACCCTTCCTATACTTCTTCTCCAATATGAGCTTCCACCTTATCCAACTCCTTTACATACTTGACCTTTAAAGGTGGCAACCATCTCCTCTTGGTTACTTACTATAGTGTTGAGAGCACCTTGTAAGGACCCCTTGAGCTCCCCCATCTGGCCATCAAGCTCCTCCCCACTTTTCCACATGGCCTTTGAGCTCCTCCCCACTTTGCTCCATGACATTTAGGCACCACTTTACCTCGGCCAATACTTGCTCCCCTCGAGCTAAGAGAGGCCCCATAGCGATGCCAAAGTCGACGGACTTGCCTTCGCTCCTTCATTGCTTACTTGTGTAGGTGTTGATCTCTATTCCACAGTTTTAGCTCGCCTGTCTCCTATCCCACAAGCTTGGCTCCCTCACAATTGAAGCTCTGACCCCACAACTGTCATGGCCTTAGACCTTTCTAAGAGACCGCACCGGCTCTTAGCACTCCCACTAGCATTAAGTCAGCCTAACCACCCTCCATAAGGGACTTGGGAAGAGAAGATGTGAACACAAGAGTGAGTTTGAGAAGAATGAACTTGTATTGCACTAGAGAGCTCTTGAGTACAAGGCCTGAGAACTCACTTGCTCGGTTGAACACTCTTGGTTGGTCCTTGGTGAGTGTCTTTGCTAAATGAGGCAACACCTATTTGTAGGCACCCCAAGTTACAATGGATGGCTAAGATAGTTACAAACATCCTCCATCCAACAGTCGGGGAGGAAACTAGAAGCTTCCCACCTCCTTAGTGGAGAACTCTAGAAATCCCTCCCAAAATACCTCCTATAAATATCTTCTAGAAATATCTACAATAAAATTATCTAGAGTTGCTACACCTTTGTAGAAAACTCTAGAACTAGAACCTTACTTAGCCCAAAGGACTAAGTCCATGGGCCTTTGTTGGGCAGGTCGTGACAACGTGTACACTTAGTGGCACTCAATGTGCACACATAGGCACACTTCACTTGGGCAACACGCATAACCATACTCGGCAACCGTTAGGGCAGTTAACACTTAGGGGCATACCTGGGGCCACGCATGGACAATCCTAGCCTCAGGAGGGTATGGGGGGAAAGAAAAGGGGAAAAAGACGAGGGGACGAATCGATGCGACACGGGGCCAAATCTCAGTGGATCGTGGCAGCAAGGCCACTCTGCCACTTACAATACCCCATCGCATATTTAAGTCATCTGCAAAGGATTCTACCCTTTGCACATGGATGCCGTGTACTTGAGCCTTGAAGGTGGCAACCATCTCCTCTTGGTTACCACGGGCATTTTAGCACATGGCCCGCACAAGGTTGCACGCATTGCTGCACCTTCGTGCCCATGTCTACATTCCACCGTGCATATAGCTGCACACACATGGCTCACACATGGGTGCTGCCATGGTCCCCATGGCCCATGCAATAGAGGCTCCTTTGCGGCCTTCGGCTGCACACGAGGCACCGACTGCTGTACACGCCAAGGCCGTGCCCGCACAACATAGTTTGGGTCATTAAATCATGTTGCGCAAAACATCCCTTTGGGTTAGAAAAGCCTTGTAATTGGCTATTTGGCACCCAAAGTACAATCATTTTCACTTAAACCCCGCATTTCCATTTATTTGGGTATTTTTCATAATGTTTCAATCAAAAAATTTAAAAAAATATCAAAATACACTGGAATTGTCTAATATTTTTTCAGAACATTCTATCAACCTTTGGAAGACATCCAAAATTTAGTTTTCAGAAAAATACATTAAAATGGATTTTTCATAGTTTTTTAAATTTAATATGTTTTTTAGTATTAAAAAATTAATAAAAAAATAAATATCTATCAGAAAACTATGATTTTTATATGAAAAGAATCTTTGGATTTTTCCTTAATTTCACACCAAGTTTCATTTGATTTGGATATTTGAAGCTCAAAATATAGACCTGTATATTTGGGGGGGGGTCATGTCTCCTTCTAGAAAGGGGCAAAGAGCATAAGAGGTACCTTGAGGGAGGGGGGTGCCACTCCCCGGGTGGTTTTTGATGGGCTGCATAGAGGGTCAGCAGACAATAAGCGGGCATGGTAGGCAAACCCAAAAGACCCATGGCATGGGAAAAAAAGTGAAATGGCATGTGAGTTTCGATGAGTTGGCCCTTGGTGTGCGCCGAGGCCTGCCACTACATGCGGTTGGACGCGTATGGCTGCCTACCTTACGTGCCATGAGCCCATAGCTGCTGTAATGTGTGCCAGTCATGGAACAGCATGCCCAACGAAGGTGCACGTGCTTATGAATAGTCAGCCCTTCTATCATACAAAGCCTCCCCCTTCTGCCGCACAGAGTTGCCTGCCATCGTGGGCTGCTGGGTGCACATGGATGCCTACCATGCGCTACCACGCACCCACTTCTACTACCACATGTGCCCATCGATGCACCACATTTCCAAGGAAGGTGTGGCTTGTGAAAACATGTACATGGCGCGTCCGTCCCGATAGTCATCCCCTTTGCCGCACACAGTTGCTTGCCATTGTGTGCTACTGGGCGCACATGGCTGCCTGCCTTGCACTGCAGTGCCTCTACATCTTCCACCACATACGTCTGTCGCTATACAGCATGCCCAAGAGTGGCATCCCCTATGCAAAACACCTTCACAGTATGTCAAATTCGAAGATTTGGCCCTTAGTGTGCGTTGCGCCTGCCACGGCATGCTGCTTTGCCCTCGTGGTTGCCTAATATATACCACTATGCCTCGACAGCTATTTCCTCCTATGCTTGTAGCTACAAATAAAGCCCAACAAAGGCTTGGAATGTATGTGAAAACAAGTACATGGTTCATCTGTTTAGATGGTCAGCCCATCTGCCGCACACCACTGCCTACAACCGTGTGCTGCTGGGTGCCCATGGCTCCCTACCTACTGCTGCCATGCCCCCATAGTTGCTGACACATGTGTCCATAGCTGTACAGTAGTTTCTAGAGAGGCATGGCATTTGAAAACAAGTAAATGGCCAATGCGTCCCGATGTTCAGCCCCTCTACCGCACACCGTTGCTTGCCACCCTGGGCTGTTGGGTGTGCAAGGGTTCCTGCCTTATGCTACCAAGCCCCCACAGCTACTGCCAGATGCCCCCGTAGCTGCATGGCATGCCCAAGATAGGCTAGGCATGTGAAAATCACCATCAAGCCACGTTGGTTCTGATGATTGCCTTTGATGTGCGCTATGGCTTGCCATGGAGTGCTGCTGGGCCTACGTGGCTCCCTACATAGCTGCTACCACATACGTCGGTAGCCACATAGCATGCCCAAGAGTTGCATGGCATGTGAAGGACAGCAACATGGCATGATGGTCCGGATGATTAGCCCCTTGTTTTGCACCTTGGCCAGCCAATGCATGCTGGTGGGTTTGCATGGCTGCCTGCACACTGCACCTACACCCTCATCGCAGCTTACTGCCACTTTTTCTAGTTTTTGTACAGTATGCCCAAGGGAGTCATGGCATGTGAAAAACATGAAAATGACGTGTTGGCCCCATTGATTAATCCCATCTAGGCACCGTGGCAGTTTGACGTGCTTTGGTTCCTGCCATGTGTTGTTGTGCTAGTGCCACTTTTTGTGAGCGTGGTCATAGTCACGTATTTCCACCCCTCTTTGCTCTTTGGCATGTCATCATATGTAGGTCATGGTGCAAGGGGTGGGGTGTTGTCTACATTTGACGGAATCATTGGTCAAGTCAATATGCACAATAAATATTTGGTTGGTCCCTCCCCCCCATCCCATTGTTTTTTGTTTTTTTAAATTGCACCATCGTGGGTTTGCTGCTTGCAAGGATTTTTTCATGGTCGGTTTTGTGGCCTATGCTATTTGAAGAAGTGCGTTTCTAAGTCGTGCCTAGGTTTGGAGGTGCTTACATGCCTTTTTGCGGCAAGTGTTATAATACGACATTAACGTGGGTCTCTGGAGAACATAGGTTGCAAGCTTGCAGGTGGTGGTAGATCATGAGTCCCTCCCCCCTCCTTGCTTTTTAAAAAAATTTCCATTCTCGTGGGTATGTTGCTTGCAAGAGTTTTTTCAAGCTCGGTTTTGTGGCCTTTGGTATTTGGAGGAATGCATTTCTAAGTCGTGCCTAGGTGCGGTGGTGTTTGCATGCCTCATGCCGCAAGTGTTATAATGCAAAATTAACATGGGTCTCTGGAGAACATAGGTTTGCAAGCTTGCAGGTGGAGACAGATCACGAGTCCCTCCCCCTCCCCCTCCCCCCCCCCACTTTTGTTTTTAAAAAGAAAATTGCATTCTCATGGGTTTGTTGCTTGCAAGAGTTTTCTCATGCTCGGTTTTGTGGCATTTTTGGTATTTGGAGAAATGCGTTTATAAGTCGCGCCGAGGTGCGGAGGTGTTTGCATGCCTCCTGCCGCAAGTGTTATAATGCGACATTAATGTGGGTCTCTGGAGAACATAGGTTTGCAAGCTTATAGGTAGAGACAGATCATGAGTCCCTCCCCCTCCCCCCCCCCCACACTTTTGTTTTTAAAAGGAAAATTGCATTCTTGTGGGTTTGTTGCTTGCAAGAGTTTTCTCATGTTCGGTTTTGTGGCCTTATGGTATTTGGAGAAATGCGTTTTTAAGTCATGCCTAGGTGCAAAGGTGTTTGCATGCCACCTGCCGGAAGTGTTATAATACCGCATTAATGTGGGTCTCTGATGAACATAGGTTGCAAGCTTGCCAGTGGAGAAAAATCACATGTCCCTTCCCCCCTCCACTTGTTCATTTAAGAAATTTGCATTCTCGTGGGTTTGTTGCTTGCAAGAGCTTTCTCATACTCGGTCTTATGGCCTTTGCTATTTGGTGAATCGCGTTTCTAAGTTGTGCCTAGGTGCAGAGGTGTTTGCATGGCTCCTACCGCAAGTGTTATAATACGACATTAATACGGGTCTCTGGAGAACGTAGGTTGCAAGCTTGTAGGTGGTGATAGATCTCGAGTCCCTCGACCCCTGTAGATTGTTGAGATTTTCGTGTTTAGCAGGGCTATTGATTTTTCTTCTACCAAATCCTTATTACGTTGTAGTAGGTTTGGTGCTGGATTGTGTCGGTAGTGGACAAAATGCACGTGAGTGGCACATTCCTGTGTTGCTTACCTAGTTGGATGGAAAGATGTTGCCCCTTCACTCTCATTTCATCCCTCTTGCCTGCCCTTGTGGTTGGTGTGAGGTGGCTTGGCATACGATGCATATGTCCACTTTCTTTGTGTCAGTGGTGCACGTGCACTATTTGTGCTCTAGGATGCGGGACATTTTGTGTGGCAAGGTGGATGTGTGTGTGTGTCCTCTTGAATCCTTTGGTTGTGCCTCGTTACACAAGAACGATAAGCTGCCATAAATGTATGGAGCAACATCACCCAATGCACAATTGGGGATGTGGCTCATACAGTGCTTTGGCGTTGAGAAGGAAAGTTACCTGGTTGATCCTGCCAGTAGTCATATGCTTGTCCCAAAGATTAAGCCATGCATGTGTAAAAATGAACTAATTCAGACTGTGAAACTGCGAATGGCTCATTAAATCAGTTATAGATTGTTTGATGGTATCTGCTACTCAGATAATCGTAGTAATTCTAGAGCTAATATGTGCACCGAACCCCAAATTTTGGAAGGGATGCATTTATTAAATAAAAGGTCAACACGGGATCTGCCCGTTGCTCTGATGATTCATGATAACTCGACGGATGCATTGCCTTTGTGCCGATGACGCATTATTCAAATTTTTGCCCTATCAACTTTCGATGGTAGGATAGTGGCCTACTATGGTGGTGACGGGTGACAGATAATTAGGGTTCGATTCCAGAGAGAGAGCCTGAGAAACAGCTACCACATCCAAAGAAGGCAGCAGGCACGTAAATTACCCAATCCTGACACGGGGAGGTAGTGACAATAAATAACAATACCGGGCTCTTCGAGTCTGGTAATTGGAATGAGTACAATCTAAAACCCTTAACGAGGATCCATTGACGTGCAAGTCTAGTGCCAGCAGCCACAGTAATTCCAGCTCCAATAGCGTATATTTAAGTTGTTGCAGTTAAAAAGCTCATAGTTGGACTTTGGGATGGGTCGATTGGTCCACCTCACAGTGTGTATCAGTCGTCTCGTCCCTTTTGTCGGTGATGCGCTCCTGGCCTTAATTGGCCAGATCGTGCCTCCGACGCCATTACTTTGAAGAAATTAGAGTGCTCAAAGCAAGCCTACTGCCACAGACAGCCCACTGAAGGCCCACAGGCCAAGCCCATTAAGCCCATGGACTTAGGCCATTGGGATTAGTAAGGCCCAGTTTCTAGAGATTTCTACCAAAGTGTGGAACTTTAGATATTTTATAAGGAAATATTATGTAGGGAGGTTTCTAGAGTTCTCCACTAAAGAGGTGGGAAGCTTCTAGTTTCCACCCCAATCGTTGGATGTAAGATACATGTACATATCTTAGCCATTCATTGTAACTAAGAGTGACTGTAAATAGAGGTGCCCTCATTTAGCCAAGGCACCAAGTAAATGAGTTCTCAAGCCTTGTACTTAAGAGTTCTTTAGTGCAATACAAGTTCATTCTTCCCAAACTCACTCTTGTGTTCACTTCTTCTCTTCCCAAGTCCCTTAAGGAGTGTGGTTAGGCTGACTTAGTGATAGTGGGAGTACTAAGTGCAGGTGCGGTTGCTTAGAAAGGTCTAAGGCCGTGACAGTTGTGGTATCAGAGCTTCGGTTGCAAGGAAACCAAACTTATGGGATATGCATTACGTCTAACCTTTCATGTGATACCCTACTTTTTAAACCCGGTCTAATTACACGGTTGACCTGATTTAACCATGCAGGACCCGAACCAAAGAGGGTTAAGGCAGGTTCCTTATGAACCATGATGGCAAAGGTGACTTTGAACATCTATTGGCCAGACAAGTCCGAGTCAAGGCCAGAGGAGACGGTTGTACCCAAGCCATGTACATGCACATATCATAAGGCCATGTATGGATAAAGCTGGTATGTAGCCGTATCCTAAAGCGCATATGTATAATATACCTTATGCCATGAGTGAGACTCATGCCGAGAGTCAAATTCCATCAAAATCCCACTTGTTGGCCAATTTTTTACCCTCAGGTGGGCGGTCACAGGTGGGCGCATCCGCCCACCTGAGTGACCCACCCATGTGCTACTAATGATTTTAAGAATGTATAAATAGCATTATTTGTGTTTTTCAATATCTCATTTATTACACGGAAGGTTGGTGAGAAGATTTAAGAGGAGAGAGAAGAGAAGGGAGAAAAGAGAACAAAGAAGAAGAAAGGGGAAGGAAGAGGAAGAATAAATGGATTTAAGCGGCGCCAAGGTTTGATCTTCCCATTCCGACGTCGGAAGAGTGATCTCCAACACGAGATCTACATTTAGAGGTGAGCGAATGCTATATTCCTTAAACTTTCACCATACCCAAGTAAAACCCTTGATTTAGGTAGAGTTTCTTGAGGTCTTGTAAATCCCCCTTGAGATGATGAATCTAAGGTTTAATAGATGGTCTATGAGTTGATTTTGAAGGATTTGAAGAAGTGTTTACAAGGTTGGAGAAGCATTGGTGATTCGAAGTGATTTTGGGGTTTTTGAAAGAGTTATTGAGCAAATAAGGTAAGATGACTTCCATTCCTTAAATCTAACCTAGATCTAGGTTAGAATCATCTTATGAGACCTTGAATGTGTGGAAAATAGGATTGGAAAAGCCCCATTTGATTCCCCAAAGGTTGGGAAAAATTTTGGGGAAAAAGGCAGTTTTTCGCTCGCTCAGGTGGGCTGAGACAGGTGGGCCAAACGGCTTGCCTGAGGGCACCGCCTAAGAGGGCAGGCCCTCGGGGCCAACCGGCGGGCCCCTACCGATGGGCCGATCGGTGGGCCGATCGACGGGCTGACCTGGCCACCGGTCCTAGTCGACCCTCGGCCTCCATCGGTCATGACCAGTGGGTCAGGACCGGTGGGCCAACCCACCCACCTGTGAAGACTGGTGGGTTGTGACAGGTGGGCTGTCCGACCCACCCAAGAGGCTCCCAACGTGATTTTTTCGTTCGAATGCCAAAATGGACGTGCGACCTTCTTTTAGGATTCTAAACATGATTTTGTGTATCAAATCTTGTTATTTTTTACCCCAAAGTGGTAAAATGCTAACCCCATTCACTTGTGATAGGTTCACTAAAATTTACCTTTCTCGTGCCGGATCTCATCCGTACCGGGCGTGAGTCTTTGTACACTACAAGTAAGTGGGGAGAGGATGTTTGGCCTTATTTTAAGGCTTGTTGATATTCATTCAAATGTATCTATACTAGCCATGTCATCATGCAAATTATATGTAGTTTAACCATCCTCATATTATTATGACATGTGTGTTGTGTTTACTTTCTCAATATCAAATGATGATGTGCTTATGTGATGAATGATGGGATCATTGTGCATGATGCATTATTAGACTAGATGTCGTAGTCGGCTTGGAAATGAGTTCATTGGTGGCCTGTGGAATGGGACGCGGTGGCACTATGTAATCGTACTATGTCATATAGGAGCATGCGGTTTAAGATTGTCATCTTCCAATGCTACGACCCTTCCCAACAGGGGTTGAGGTGTTGGGTTACCATTTGGGGGGAAGCAGTGGTCACGGTTGTCGGGTCACTGTGGCAGTTAGACATATGCCCGGTGGGTCATTAGGACAGTCGGCAACCTCGGTGGTATATTCAAGAGGGCCAATCATACTGCTTTTAAATTGCTGGAGTCAGCACCTTTATTTTATGTCATTTACTTTTATATTGAGAGCCGGTAGTCGGCATGCCTTAATTTTCCTAGTACCCACGGTGAGCCTTCTCCGACAGCCCTATGGGCGTATCGCGGGATGGAGTTTGTTACTCGTACCTGGAGTATACGCACAGTGTGGTTGTAGTAGCACTAAACCAAAGACTTAGTAATGTTGTTTAGGTGGATGTGATTTAAAATAAATTGCATAGCATATAGTGCATATGGTTGTGATTGTTGTGTGGACTATTGTGTGGTCCTTCTTTTCACTTACTGAGCTAGTGAGCTCATCCCACGTGTACACCTCTTTTAGATGATTTTGCAGGTCACCAGCCTGAAGATCAAGGGTTTGGCCCCACAGTTGAATTCCCTGAAGAGGATTGGTGGGTCCCCGAGGACTATGAGCACGGCACGGATTACACGTGCGAGGGCTGTGCTGTGGGACCACAACAGTGACTCCATACAGGGTTACTGCTTTATTCTTTTGATGATCCCTTTTGTGTACTTGATACGTGAATTGTTATTCTTTTTGTGTAACTATCATGCCTGTGGGCCCACATGTATTTATCTATGTACTATAATTTGGGTATCAAGTATATTGGGGATATTTACAGGTAAATTAAGTCTTCCGCTGAACTGGTGAACATTATATTAGTTGTGTGTATGTTGTGGTTGGGTACTGTATCAGATGATCCTGGCAGGTTTGGGTTTACCGGAGTTAACCCTGTCACCTGTCCGGTTCTGTGTGAACGGGGTGTGACAACGGTGGTATCAGAGCGTGATGCTCTATTCACTCACAGCATACCATATAGACCCCACAAAATTTATAATAGGAAATGGGATTGGGCAAATGAAAAAACTTTAAAGAGTTAAAAAAAAAAATGGTTGCATTTAGTTATTGTATTCATGGCGTGCATGAGATAAATACATGTGATAGACAACATATACAAATAAATACAAGATTTTCAAAAATTTTCACACACAGACACCTGATAGACAACATATACATATATCACTGAGCATAAATAACCAATGACACCACAACTAAACTACGATAAGTTATCAAACACACAAAACTAGCACAGGCCACCAACAAAATATACCACCCCACAAGTAAGTCCAATTACAGAGAAAGTACAAAGAATGAGAAAAGAAAGAAATGTATAATAAGATTAACAACATGGAAATAAGTGAGAAGCTGGTGTAGACAGGCGAGCTAAGTCCTCAGAGATCCTCGTCATCGTCCAATACTATTACTCCATCCCTCCGAGGTCTCGAGCTAACATTGAGTCAACGGTCGTTGTAGTCAAATCTTGAGTTCACCAGCTGTACATCCCTCTGAAGTCGGGAAAAATCTGCTGAAATGGCATTGGCCGTTGTATCCAAGTCCTCGACCAATCTGAGGAAGGAACTCTCTAAGGTAGCCTACCTCTCTAGGATGTTTTTCTCTCTAGAAGCACTCTCATCCAGTCTTCTTAGCAGCTGATCTTGCCCGTCTTTCAAGTCCCTCATAGCAGACATCATGCCCTCAAAATCATATGCGCCACTCTCAGGTGGTGGGGCTCTATGCTGTGGGCCTGCAGCCCTCGTGAAGCCAGGATTAGCAACTCTCGAGTCAAGAGGCTCCTCCTCGCACTAAGGAATATAATCCTCATCCTCCTCACTGGCCTCCTCCTCCATGGGAACATCCTCCCTATGGGCATTCCTCCTATCCCTGCC
Source organism: Macadamia integrifolia (assembly GCF_013358625.1). Lineage (NCBI taxonomy): Eukaryota > Viridiplantae > Streptophyta > Magnoliopsida > Proteales > Proteaceae > Macadamia > Macadamia integrifolia. The sequence continues at coordinate 169,181 of NW_024868109.1, forward strand.
TCTTTGAGCTCCTACTCTCTGAGGTACATCCATGAGAGTGTGGAGACCCATCCTCAATAGATTTCCCCTATCAAAGTTATTTGCTGGAGTCTTCCCCTCCTCACTACTCAGGTCCACCCTAAAGAACTCAAAGATCCTAGTGAGGATCCTACCATATGGAAACCCTCCGTTCTCGGGGTGTGAGGTATGGTGCTCCATAGTCTTGAGGATGACGTAAGGCAAGCATAAGTGCTCGGCACCTCCCTCTAAGGCCTTATAAATGCAGAAGGCTAAGTAGGCTGCCATGAAGCCTACCTAGTTCTGGTGACCCCCTCTGGGGAGCAAATTGAACTGGACCAAATGGGCAAACACATGAACCTCTGGGTAAAATGACATCTCGGAATCCAGACGCTCCCTACTGCCACAGATGGTCTCGTAGATATGGTCCTGCATCTCCAAACTCAAGGATGGGCCCACGGACTTACTCCTTGGAGGACTGTAGAAATGCTGCCCAACCGAAGAGATACCCAAAATGCTAGCCAGGGTGTCCACAATCAGGTGAATGTCCACCCCCTTCACCATGCTAGTTATCGCATACTCTCCATACTGGTAAGAGACCTCCAAGTTGCAGTAGAATCTATGAACTAGTTGCTCATAGCACGAACGGTCTATGTTGAGGATAGACTGCCAACCCAGTGTGGTGAACCTCTCATAAAGCTCAACCTTGTGGAATTCGCTGACTACCACAGTCTTCTCCATCATCACAGACCTCTTTAGGAAGGTCTGCCAGTTGGTTGCTACCTCTGAACTTCGGAAGAGTCCCTCATCATAATCTGAAGGATCGATAGGGGCCTGTTCGGGTCACCTTGGGTGAGGGGCTGGGGAACTAGTCCCTGCACTCTTCCATTTGGAAGTGGTGGTCTTATGCCGAGTGGAAGAGGATGCGGGTTCTTTGCCCTTGTGAGAAGACATCCTGGCAAGAAAAGAGGAGAAAGAATGATAAGTAAGGATGAGGAATAACAAAGGAAACAAATAGATGGGTGAGCAAGTACAATACATAATGTGGATTATGATAGAAAGAGAAGTGGATAAATCATGGAGAAATGAATAGGAGGAAGCCCCAAAACATGATATCCACTAGCACATTACAAAATAGAAATGTAACAAAAGGCATATAAAGCATGGCAAGTGAGGAATGATAGAAAAACCCCAATTCTCAATGTGCAAGTTCAATCTAAGAAACATGAAAAGTCTCACAATAGAGTAAAGCTTGAAGCTTACATGTCTATGAATAAAATGCCATCGTTATACAATCTAGAATATGCCAAGACATCTTCTATAATGACATTGAGGTGCAAGGAATCCACAAGTATGAAGTGGTGGAAAGAGAATCAAAGAAACCCAACACAAAAGAGATGGATTTTCATGGAGAGAGATGGGATTTCAAGCATACATGACTTTCCATGATCTCTCCAACATTTTAAGTGCAAACCAAGCATAAGGAAACTCATTTGAGTCGTTAGTTGGGGAGAAAAGGGTAGAGATAGAAGAAAGCCCCAAATTAGAGAAGGTTAGGGCACGGTTGGGTTTTCTCTCATAAATTGAGAAGTACAGCCTAAAACTAGAAATAAATCACAAAGAAAACATCACATTCTCATGGAATCATTGTTCTATGGAAAGAAACACGGAAAAAAAATCAAGATTGAGGACTACACATGGATTCTACCCCCAAAGTACACGTTCTAAGAAGAAAAAGGGGAAAGAGACTTACTTGAGAGTAGAGGAGTTGAATCTTCCCAAAATCAGCAGGATCATTGAGTGAGATCGCGAGTGGAAGCATCAAGGAACTCTCAAAAATCACCTAAGAGAGAGAGGGGGGAAGAAATGGGAGAAAAACATATGAAACAGGGCTTAAAAGCCCTGTTCATGTTCCGCCTCGGGTCAGACCAGCGGGCCGACCCGAGTTGCCCGCCGGTGGCAGCCCGCCAGTTGGGAGAAAACTTGAAAAAAAAAGGGGTGGGGGTACTATTATTATTATTATTATAATAATAATATACCTATGAAAAAAAAAAAAGGGGAGGGTGTGTGGCTAGCACCATATTGTCGAGTGGGACCACCGTACTACTTGTTGAAGCACTAGCACTGTATTTTCGGGATTAAGCTATGGCTAGTTGCACATACACTATAATACCCTATGTGTTGGCATATGATTATGTGCCGATATATATTCTAGGGTGCTTAACCAATGTTGTGTATGGTATGTTCCAGGTGCAAGGATACGATGGTACGTACTAGATCCGGTAGCAATGCACGAGGTACCTTCCGTGGTCCTCATTCGGTCGGTCGACCACCGAATCCTAGAAGGTCCCGCTCTGTGGGGCAAACCCCACTCCCACAACCTCCAAAAACCTTTGGTCAGGGTCTGGCACAAGGGGACCCACCTGTGACTACATTTTTGGACCCCCCACTGGTCATCACTCCGGGTGATGTTGCTACCATAATTCAGCAGTCACAACAGGCTTTCCGGCAACAAATGCTTCAGCAGCAGCAAGCATTTATGGCTGTTATACAGCAACAGTTAGACCTTTCTCAAATAGGTCAACCTCCCTGGATACTTATTCCATAGGACCCACCTGTAGGGTCTGATACGGGGCCACAAGTGGGAGGTACACCTCCAATTCCGCCTTTTAGCGTTCCTCCGTATGTGGTGCCCCCTCCATACCCTTACTATCCGGCGTATGCACCCAATTACCCGACGATGAATAATACGTCAAGGGTAGTGGAGTCATTCAAGAGGAACTTGCCACCTGTATTCTCTAAGGTGGGAAGTGATCATCTAGAGCTGGACCAGTGAATCCAAGAGCTGGAGAAGATATTTGAGGTGATTGAGTGCACTGAGGCACAGAAACTTATATGTGCAGGGATGTAACTCAAGAAGGAGGCCAACTCTTGGTGGCAAGCCTCTAAGCCCATATTGTTGGCCGCACATCTGGAACCCACCTGGGAACAGTTCAAGGAGTTGTTCTTAGCCAATCATTACCCACGTAGCTTCAGAGACCGTAAAGAGACATAATTTATGGCCTTAACTCAAGGGAGTAAGACTATCCTTGAGTATCAGCAGCAGTTTGAAAGCTTGTTCCATTTTCCCCTAGGCATATGAGGACAGCTGAAGAAAAGGCTGCAAGATTTCTGAAGGGCTTAAAGGCATCCATTGGGTCAGTACTTGAGGTCTTAGATTTGACAAACTATGGCCAGATTATGCAGAAAGCTAAGACCATAGAAGATAAGCAGAAGGGAGAACAATCCCTCACACCTGGTTTGTGGAAGAGAACAAACCCATTTTCGGACATGGGCAACTCCTCCAAGGTATATCATGGGTCGTATAGTTCTGGGCCTACATATAGACAGCCCTATAGGCCATCTGGCTACCCTCCTCGACCAGCTGGTGGTTCAGGCTCCACATCTTTCCACCCAAACACTAGTATGGCGCCTACAGTCCCAAGGCCGCCCCTACCTCCACCTACAGTGGTTCAAGTGCAGAGGGGCCCCGCCCCAGTTTCAGCATCATAGATCCGTTGCTTTAATTGCCATTCCTATGGGCACTATGCTAAAGACTGTCGGGTCAGACCAGCCTTACCCTCCAGTCAGCCCTTTGCATACCGACCTCCCTTAACTCGGGGAAATCAACCGCAGGGAAGGATGTATGCCCTATCAGCTGAGGAAGCTGAGGCCAGCACGGAAGTGGTAGCAGGTACATTTTAAATTTAATAATTTCCTTATGTTAAATATTGATGACTTGCTGTACTTATATGTGTTGTTACACTAGGTGTCCTACCTATATCGGGGATACCAGCCTATGTCTTATTTGATTCAGGAGCTACACATTCATTCATATCTAAGAGATTTGCTGAGAAACTGGGTATGTCACCCAGGACACTAGATCATGGGATGGTTGTTAGTATGCCTACTGGTAAAGTTACACAGTTGAAGGAGGTGTATGGGCCGTGCCCAGTGGAAATCAATGGGAAGAAATTGGATGCACAACTCATTAAATTCAATATGCAGAATTTTGATGTTATACTGGGCATGGATTGGTTATCGGCGCATCGAGCTAATGTGATGTGTGCTGAAAAATTAATTAGGGTGACAGATGATGAAGGAAAAGAATTGGTATACTGAGCAGATAAAATGAAACGGGCAAGAAAGGTCCTCGTCTCTGCCCTTCAAGCGGTAAAATTGTTGGAAAGTGGATGTCAGGGTTACTTAGCATCGGTACTTGATGTTGATGCAAGGGTTACACCTCTAGAAGAGGTAAAGGTGGTTAAAGAATTTCTCGACGTCTTTTCAGATGATCTGATGCATTTACCGCCTAATAGAGAGTTGGAGTTTGCCATAGACTTGTTTCCTGGAGCAGCTCCATTGTCTAAAGCTCCATACAGGATGGCACCAGCCGAATTGAAGGAGTTGCAGATGCAGTTGCAAGAACTGTTGGAGAAGGGGTTTATTCGCCCAAGTGTTTCACCTTGAGGTGCCCCAGTATTGTTTGTCAAGAAGAAGGATGGCAGCCTGCGTATGTGCATTGATTATCGGGAATTGAATAAGCTAACCATTAAGAACTGGTATCCATTGCCACGCATTGATGATTTGTTTGACCAACTGCAGGGTGCAAGGGTATTTTCAAAGATAGACCTTAGATCAGGCTATTATCAGCTCAAGATAAAGAGCGGCGACATACCCAAGACAGCATTCAGGACTCGGTATGGTCACTATGAGTTCCTAGTGTTATCTTTTGGGTTAACCAATGCACCGGCAGCATTCATGGATTTAATGAATCGAGTATTTCACGATGTCCTCGACAAATAGGTAATTATTTTTATTGATGAAATCTTGATCTACTCTAAGACAGAAGAGGAGCACACTCAATGTTTAAGAATGGTGTTACAGAGGTTGAGAGAACAACAATTGTTTGCCAAATACAGCAAATGTGAATTTTGGCTTGAGCAAGTTGGATTCCTGGGATACGTAGTGTCTGAGGCCGGAATCGAGGTGGATCCTGATAAGGTGAAAGCAGTAGTAGAATGGGAAAGCCCTAAGAATGTCACTGAAATTAGAAGTTTCTTAGGTTTGGTGGGGTACTACTGGCGCTTCATTGAGAATTTTGCTCGGATCTCAGCACCAATGACTAAGTTAACAAAAAAGGATGTGAAATTTGAATGGGTAGAGGAATGTGAGAAGAGTTTTCAGGAATTGAAGAAAAGATTGGTGTCGGCCCCTATGTTGACCATCCCCGAAGGCACAAGTGGAATGACAGTCTATACTGACACTTCTAAGGTGGGGTTGTTTCTCATGCAACACGGTAAGGTGATAGCCAACAACTAAAGGAATATGAGAAGAACTACCCCACTCATGACTTGGAAATAGCCACAGTCATTTTTTCCCTAAAGATTTGGCGACATTATTTGTATGGGGAGAAGTGCGAGATATACAGTGATCACAAAAGCCTTAAGTACTTTTTCACCCAGAAAGATTGGAACATGAGGCAGAGGAGATGGCTTGAGCTAATGAAGGATTATGACTGCGACATCCAGTATCATCCCGGTAAGGCTAATGTAGTGGCAGATGTGTTGAGTTGGAAGGCACAGACTGTGTCACTCTTATACTTAGCAGTCAGCCCACCACTCGTATAAGAAGCGATGCTAATGGATGAAACCCTTTTATATGAAGGAGCAACCTTAGAGCTTGAACATCAACTAGAAAACCTTAAATGGTTGACTGTATCACTGGCGGATCTATAGGTGCATCCGTCTATTAGGCAAGAGGTGATAATGAAACAACCTTTGGATCCTGAATTGCAGCGGATCAGAGTTAAGATTCAAGATCAGGCAATGAATGACCCTGATTTTGTTTTAGCCAGCGATGGGGCATTATTGTTTTGAGGAAGATTGTGTGTGCCCGATGATTTGGATATGCAAGACAAGATAGTGCAGGAAGCACACAGCTCCGAGTACTCACTCCACCCAGGAAGTACAAAGATGCATAAAGACCTTAAACAAAATTACTGGTGGCCTAGCATGAGAATCACAATAGCCCTGTATATGGCGACTTATCTTACATGTCAAAAGGTAAAAGCTGAGAGGCATCGACCTTATGGTACTCTTCAACCACTCCTAGTACCAGACTGGAAGTGGGATAGGATTACAATGGATTTCGTCACCAGACTACCATGCACACCTAAGGGGATGGATGCGATATGGGTGATAGTTGATCGGCTTACTAAGACTGCTCCTTTCATTCCCATCATGACCAAGTTCTCTATGGTCAAGTTAGCACAACTTTATATGGATAACATAGTGCGCTTGCATGGAGTGCCAGTGAGCATTGTGTCAGATAGGGACCCAAGGTTCACTTCCAGATTTTAGAAAAGCTTCCAACATACCTTGGGATCACAATTGAATTTGAGTACTGCTTTCCACCCACAGACTGATGGTCAGTCAGAGTGAACCATACAGATATTAGAAGACATGCTCAGGGCGTGTGTAATGGAAATGTATGGTAGTTGGAAAGAATATATACCCCTTATGGAGTTTGCCTATAACAACAATTACCAAGCTACAATTGGTATGGCTCTGTATGAGGCATTATATGGTAGGAAGTGCAGAACTCCTCTGTATTGGAATGAGGTAGGCGAACGCCGAATGTTAGGACCTGAAATGATACAGATGACTTGTGACAAGGTCGATGTTATTCGGGAACAGATTAAAGCAGCTCAGTCTCGTCAAAAGAGCTATGTAGACAACCACAAGAAAGACATTGAATTTCAGCCAGGAGAAAAGGTGTTTCTCAAGATCTCCCCTACTAAAGGGTTGCAAAGATTTCATAAAAGGGGGAAGTTGAGCCCGAGATACATTGGCCCATTTGAGATCTTAGCTCGGGTTGGCTCAGTAGCCTACATGCTTGCTCTACCACCTTCACCCGGGAATGTCCAAAACATATTTCATGTATCCATGCTGAAGCGATACGTTCATGATCCATCTCATGTATTACCCGTGGAACCAGAATATCTAGAAGCGGATATGACCTATACAAAGTAGCCAGCTGAAATCTTGGACCGAAAGGTGAAAACCCTTCGCAACCGCTCCATTTCCTTCGTAAAGGTGTGATGGGCTAATCATTCACTTGAAGAAGCATATTGGGAGAAATAGGATGAAAACCAAACCAAGTACCCTCATCTTTTTGAACAACCAGGTACGCCAATTTCGAGGACGAAATTTTTGAAAAGGGGGGGTAAATGTGATACCCTACTTTTTAAACCCGGTCTAATTACACGGTTGACCCGGTTTAACCATGCAGGACCCGAACCGGAGAGGGTTAAGGCGGGTTCCTTATGGACCATGATGGCAAGGGTGACTTTGAACACCGGTTGGCCAGACAAGTCTGAGTCAGTGCCAGAGGAGACAGGTGTACCCAAGCCGTGTACATGCACATATCATAAGGCCATGTATGGATAAAGCTGGTATGTAGCCATATCCTAAAGCGCATACGTATAATATACCTTGTGCTGAGAGTCGAATTCCACCAAAATCCCACTTGTTGGCCAATTTTCGGCCCTCAGGTGGGCAGTCACAGGTGGGCGCATCCGCCCACCTGAGTGACCCACCCATGTGCTACTAATGATTTTAAGAATGTATAAATAGCATTATTTGTGTTTTTCAATATCTCATTTATTACACAGAAGGTTGGTGAGAAGATTTAAGAGGAGAGAGAAGAGAAGGGAGAAAAGAGAACAAAGAAGAAGAAAGGGGAAGGAAGAGGAAGAAGAAATGGATTTAAGCAGCGCCAAGGTTTGATCTTCCCATTCCGATGCCGGAAGAGTGATTTCCAACACGAGATCTATGTTTAGAGGTGAGCGAAGGCTATATTCCTTAAACTTTCACCATACCCAAGTAAACCCCTTGATTTGGGTAGAGTTTCTTGAGGTCTTGTAAATCCACCTTGAGATGATGAATCTAAGGTTTAATAGATGGTTTATGTGTTGATTTTGAAGGATTTGAAGAAGTGTTTACAAGGTTGGAGAAGCATTGGTGATTTGAAGTGATTTTGGGGTTTTTGAAAGAGTTCTTGAGCAAAGAAAGTAAGATGACTTCCATTCCTTAAATCTAACCTAGATCTAGGTTAGAATCATCTTATGAGACATTGAATGTGTGGAAAATGAGATTGGAAAAGCCCCATTTAATTCCCCAATGGTTGGGAAAAATTTCGGGGAAAATGGCAGTTTTTCACCTGCTCAAGTGGGTTGAGACCGGTGGGCCAAACAGCCCGCCTGAGGGCACCTGCCTGAGAGGGCAGGCCCTCGGGACCAACCAGCGGGCCCCTACTGGTGGGCTGATCGGTGGGCCGATCGATGGGCCGACCTACCCGTCGGTCAAGACCGATGGGCCCAGATTGGTGGGCTGACCTGCCCGTCGGTCCTAGTCGACCCTTGGCCTCCACCGGTTGGCCCCTACCGGTGGGCCGACCTGCCCACTGGTCATGACCGATGGGTCAGGACCGATGGGCCGACCCACCCACCTGTGAAGACCGATGGGCTGTGACAGGTGGGCTGTCCGACCCACCCGTGAGGCTCCTAATGTGATTTTTTCGTCCGAATGGACCCAAAACGGACGTGCGACTTTCTTTTAGGATTCTAAACATGATTTTTTCATCAAATCTTGTTAGTTTTGACCCCAAAGTGGTAAAATACTAACCTCATTCACTTGTGATAGGTTCACCAAAATTTATGTTTCTCACGCCGGATCTCATCCGTACTGGGCGTGAGTCTTTGTACACTACAAGTAAGTGGGGAGAGGACATTTGGCCTTATTTTAAGGCTTGTTTGGTATTCATTCAAATGTATCTAGACTAGCCATGTCATCATGCAAATTATATGTAGTTTAGCCATCCTCATATTATTATCACATGTGTGTTGTGTTTACTTTCTCAATGTCAAATGATGATGTGCTTATGTGATGAATGATGGGATCATTGTGCATGATGCATTATTAGACTAGATTCCGTGGTCGGCTTAGAAACGAGTGCATTGGTGGCCCGTGGAATGGGACGTGGTGACACTATGTAATCGTACTATGTCATATAGGAGCATGCGGTTTAGGATTATCATCTTCCCGTGCTACGACCCTTCCTAATAGGGGTTGAGGTGTTGGGTTACCATTTGGGGAGAAGCAGTGGTTGCGGTTGTCGGGTCACTATGGTGGTTAGACATACGCCCGGTGGGTCATTAGGACAGTCGGCAACCTCAGTGGTATATTCAAGAGGGCCAATTGTACTGCTTTTAAATTATTGGAGTCAGCACCTTTATTTTCTATCATTTACTTTTATGTTGAGAGCCGGTAGTCAGCATGCCTTACTTTTCCGAGTACTCACAGTGGGCCTTCTCCGATAGTCCTATGGGCGTATCACGTGATGGAGTTCGTGGCTCGTACCCGGAGTATACGCGCACTGTGGTTGTAGTAGCACTAAACAAAAGACTTAGTAATGTTGTTTAGGTGGATGTGATTTAAAATGAATTGCATAGCATATAGTGCATATGGTTGTGATTGTTGTGTGGACTGTTGTGTGGTCCTTCTTTTCACTTACTGAGCTAGTGAGCTCATCCCACGTGTACACCTCTTTTAGATGATTTTGTAGGTCACCAGCCTGAAGATTAAGAGTCGGGCCCCACAGTTGAATTCCCTGAAGAGGATTAGTGGGTCCCCGAGGACTATGAGCACGACACGGATTGCACGTGCGAGGGTTGTGCTGTGGGACCATAGCAGTGACTCCATACAGGGTTACTGTTTTATTCTTTTGATGATCCCTTTTGTGTACTTGATACGTGAAATGTTATTCTTTTTGTATAAATATCATGTCTGCGGGCCCAAATGTATTTATCTTTGTACTATAATTTGGGTATCAAGTATATTGGGGATATTTACAGGTAAATTAAGTCTTCCGCTGAACTGTTGAACATTATCTTAGTTGTGTGTATGCTGTGGTTGGGTACTGTATCAGATGATCCTGGCAGGTTTGGGTTAACCGGAGTTAACCCTGTCACCGGTCCAGTTCTATGTGAATGGGGTGTGATATTTCAGAGGTACACGACATTGCAACATGTGAGCAGAACTATGGAAGGGCGGGAAACCCCAACACTGGGAAGGAAAAGTGGAGCAAAGACAAGTCCGTAGATGTTGGTTGTGCTATGGAGTCTCACTTAGCTCGGGTGGAGCTAGCAATAGCCGAGGTGAAGGGACACCTTAATGTTGTAGAGCAAAGTGGGGAGGAGCTCGAAGGAGAGCTCAAGGAGTCCCTATTGAGTACTCTCAACACCATAGCATATGACCAATAGGAGGAGTTTGCATCCTTTAAGGCTCATGTGTGGAAGGACATTTCCACCTTCAAGGATCAAATGCGGGAGGCGTTGGCCAAGATAAAAGCTTGTGTTGCTGAGGTACATGAGGATTGGGCTTTATGTAAGAGGGCGGTGGCCGGGGGAGCTACTACCTCACGAGAAGTGCCTAGGATGGAGGTGCCAAATCCCCAGCCATTCCCTGGGAAGAGAGATGCACGGGAAATCGACAACTTTTTATGGCATATGGAGAGGTATTTCGAGGCAATGGCCCTAAATGATGAGGCGTCAAAGGTACGGACCGCTTCTCTCTACCTCACCGATGATGCAACTCTATGGTGGTGTAGAAAGCATGCCGATATAGAGAGAAGTATGTGCACGATAGACACTTGGGATAATTTTAAAATTGAGTTAAAGAAAGACTTCTATCCCAAGAATGCCACCTTCTTGGCTAGAAGGAGCCTAAAAAGGCTTAAACACATAGGTTCTATTCTGGACTATGTGAAGGAATTCTCTACCCTAATGCTCGAAGTCCTGAGTATGACTGAGGAGGAGCTCCTATTCAACTTCATGGATGGCCTCCAAGGCTGGGCTGCGCAAGAACTATAATGTTGAGCCGTGCAGGACCTTGCCTTAGCCATCACAGCAGTAGAGTCATTAGTGGAGTTTAGGAGAGACGATAGTTCTAAGCCCAAGAAGGGCACTAATGGGAAAGGTGGGGGAGGGAAGGGGCCTACGACATACCCTCCCAAGGAAGGTACTAGTAAACCATCTTCAAACAAGGAGGGTAGGCCCAAGCAAGACAAAAGGGACAAGTTCACGCCCAAGGATAAGTGTTTCTTGTGTGATGGTCCCCATTGGGCTAGGGATTGCCCCAAGAGAAAGGCTCTCAATGCCCTACTCGAGGAGAAAGAAGATAATGAGGCACATATGGGGTCCCTACAACGACTAAGTGCGATCAAGGCTAAGACAGAGATCAAGGCCACAAGCTCACAAAAAGGGCTAATGTACATGGAGGTGCATGTCAAAGGTAAGCCCACTCGTGCCATGATAGACATAGGTTCTACACGCAACTTCGTCTCAACAGAAGAGCCGAAGAGACTTGGACTTAAAGGGATCAAGGAGGGAGGATGGCTTAAGGCCGTCAACTCCCAAGCCCATCCCATACATGGTGTTGCTCAAGGGGTCGAGTTAAACATTGGGACATGGAAGGGAACGGTTGACTTGTCGATAGTTCCCATGGATGATTTTCAAGTGGTGCTTGGCATGGATTTCTTACATAGGGCTAAGGCCATACCCATGCCATTTATCAGCACAGTTTGCATTATGGAGGAAGGAGCTCCATATATGGTCCCAACTATACAAGGGACCCAGGACGGCCCAAAACTTCTTTCGGCTATACAGCTCGAGAAAGGAGTTAAGAAGGGGGAGACAACATACTTGGCAGCACTCTTAGAGCCTAAGGAAGATGGTCCAACTAAGGTGCTACCCAAGCCAATCGAGAAGATCCTTGAAGAGTTCAAGGATGTGATGCCAAACGAGTTGCCCAAGAGGCTCCCACCTAGGAGGGAGGTCGATCATGCCATTGAGTTGGAGCCAGGCACCAAGCCACTAGCAATGGCACCATATAGAATGTCACCGCTAGAGTTGGAGGAGCTAAGGAAGCAACTCAAGGAATTATTGGATGTGGGATTCATTCGCCCTTCTAAAGCTCCCTACGGTGCCCCAGTTCTTTTTCAATAGAAGCATGATGGATCGCTTCGATTATGCATCGACTACAGGGCATTGAACAAGGTAACAATCAAGAATAAGTATCCCATTCCTTTGATAGTAGATCTATTTGATAGACTTGGTGGGGTAAGGTACTTCACTAAGTTAGACTTATGATTGGGGTACTACCAAGTCCGCATCGCAGAAGGTGATGAGCCCAAGACAACGTGCATGACTCGATATGGCTCATATGAGTTCTTGGTGATGCCCTTCGGACTCATGAATGCCCTGGCTACATTTTGCACCCTTATGAACAAAATCTTCCATCCCTACCTTGACAAGTTTGTGGTGGTGTACTTGGACGAAATCGTTGTCTATAGCAACATGTTGGAGGAGCACATGCAGCACTTGAAGATCATCTTCAAGGAACTAAGGGACAATCAGCTCTATATCAAGAAGGAGAAATGTGCATTTGCACAAGAGGAGGTGATGTTCCTTGGTCACAAGATTAGAGGTGGAACCTTACAAATGGATGAGAGCAAGGTGCGGGCTATCCAAGAATGGGAGGCACCAGCTAAAGTGACTGGGCTAAGGTCTTTCCTTGGCTCAGTTAACTATTATCGGTGCTTCATTCAAGGTTACTCAAGAAGGGCAACTCCACTTATAGACTTACTAAAGAAGAACCGACCATGGTTATGGTCGGATGCATGCAAAGAGGCCTTTGAGGACTTAAAGAAGGCTGTCATGGGGGAACCAGTGCTTACCCTACCCGACTATGGCAAGACATTTGAGGTACACACAGATGCATCTGACTTTGCTATCGGTGGGGTGCTAATGCAAGAAAGGCACCCCATTGCCTATGAGAGTCGTAAGTTGAATGAGACAGAGCGACGCTACACAGTCCATGAGAAGGAGATGACCGCGGTGGTGCATTGCCTAAGGACATGGTGACACTACCTACTTGGGTCACAGTTTGTGGTGAAGACGGATAACATTACCACTAGCTACTTTCAAACCCAAAAGAAGTTGAGTCCTAAGCAAGTTAGATGGCAAGACTTCTTCGTAGAGTTTGACTTCGTCTTTGAATACAAGCCGGGTAAGGCCAATGAGGTGGCTGATGCGCTTTGTAGAAAGGCGGAGTTATCTTCTCTTAGCCAACCGGAGGGGGAACTTCTAGAGTTGATCAAAGTGGGCCTCCAAAATGATCCTGTGGCTAAGAACATACTTACCCTTACACGGGAAGGCAAGACATGAAGATTTTGGGAGCAAAATGGCTTGCTCTATGCTAATAAGAGGAGACTCTATGTGCCTAAATGGAGTAACCTATGGAGGAACCTCATTCGTGAATGCCACGACACTAAATGGGCTGGCCACCCAGGACAAAGGTGCATGCGGGCATTGTTGGAAGCGGCTTACTATTGGCCTCAGATGTGGGATGACATAGAGGCCTATGTGAGAACTTGTCTTATATGCCAACAAGATAAGGTGGAGCAGCAACCACCCAGGGGACTACTGGAGTCACTTCCCATACCAAAAAGACCATGGGAGAGTGTCTCTATGGACTTCATCAATGCCCTACCCAAGTCAGAAAGATGTGGGTTAATAATGGTGGTGGTTGACAGATTTTCAAAATATGGCACATTCGTGGCAGTACCAAGGGATTGTACGGCAGAAGAAGCGTCAAGGCTATTTCTAAAGCATGTCATCAAACATTGGGGTGTGCCACAATCCATAATAAGTGATCGAGACCCTCGCTTCACAGGGAGGTTCTGGACAGAGCTATTCAAGTTGTTGGGATCATCGCTACACTTGTCAACAAGCTTCCATCCCAAGACCGATGGGCAAACAGAGTGCATTAATAGCTTGTTGGAGGACACTCGTGAGTGCTAACCAACATGACTGGGCCAAGTTGCTTGATATGGCTCAGTTCTCTTACAACCTCCAACGAAGTAAGGCTACGAACCAAAGTCCATTTGAAATTGCCACGGGACGACAACCCTTAACACCAAATACGGTGATGACCGGCTACATAGGGAAGAGCCCTTCGGCATTTAAGGTTGCCAAGGAGTGGCAAGAAAAGCTAGATGTGGCTAAGTCATACCTAGACAAGGCCACCAAAAAGATGAAGAAATGGGCTGACAAAGGGAGGCGACTAGAAAACTTCAAGATCAGGGACTTGGTACTTGTGAAGCTTCTACCCCAACAATTTAAGTCCCTAAGGCAGGTACATAAGGGGCTGGTATGTAGGTAGGAAGGCCCATTCGAGATAACCAAAAAGGTGGGCAAAGTATCCTATGAGGTGAGCCTACCTCCTAAACTCAAGATCCATCCAGTCTTCCATGCAAGCCTAATAAAGCCATACCATAGAGATAAGGAAGACCCAAGTCGTGGAGCCTCAATAAGAGCACCAATGGCTATCACTACTTCCTACGATAAGGAGGCTGAATACATGATCACTGATCGAGTCATCCGAAGATGAGGAGTACCACTTAGTAGGGAATACTTAGTCAAGTGGAAGGAGCTACCAGAGAGCGAAGCAAGTTGGTAACCCGTCGACTCTTTATGGCAGTTCCAAGACCACATACAAAGGTTCCACAAAGAAGATGCGACGAGGACGTCACCGAATTAGGTGGGGGAGAGTGTCACAGACCGCCCACTGAAGGCCCACAGGTCAAGCCATTAAGCCCATGGACTTAGACCATTGGGCTTAGTAAGGCCCAATTTCTAGAGATTTCTACCAAAGTGTGGAACTCTAGATATTTTATAAGGAAATATTATATAGGGAGGTTTCTAGAGTTCTCCACTAAGGAGACGGGAAGCTTCTAGTTTCCACCCCAATCTTTGGATGTAAGACACATGTACATATCTTAGCCAATCATTGTAACTAAGAGTGACTATAAATAGAGGTGCCCTCATTTATCCAAGGCACCAAGTAAGTGAGTTCTCAAGCTATGGAAGTTTGAGGCAATAACAGGTCTATGATGCCCTTAGATGTTCTAGGCCGCACACGCGCTACACTGATGTATTCAATGAGTCTATAGCCTTGGCCGACGAGCTCAAGTAATCTTTGAAAATTTCATCGTGATGGGGATAGATCATTGCAATTGTTGGTCTTCAATGAGTAATTCCTAGTAAGCTTGAGTCATCAGCTCGCGTTGACTACGTCCCTTCCCTTTGTACACACCGCCCGTCGCTCCTACCTATTGAATGGTCCAGTGAAGTGTTCAGATCGTGACGACGTGGGTGGTTCACCTCCATCAACGTCACGAGAAGTCCATTGAACCTTATCATTTAGAGGAAGTAGAAGTCGTGACAAGGTTTCTGTAGGTGAACCTGCGAAAGGATTATTGTCGATACCTGCCTAGCATGACTCGTGAACATGTTGTGTTATGCGATCAAGGTAGGGCGTGGGAGCGTGAGCTCCTTCCTTCCTGACCCTTGTAAAAGGTTGGCCTACGATCCTTCGTAGCATTTGACCCAAACACAACCACCGGCGCAGTCGGTGCCAAGGAACTCGCAACGAAAAGGACATGACATCATTGCGCCTTTGGTGTGGTGTGGTCATCCTAGATTCGAATCTTTATCTTAACGACTCTCGGCAATGGATATCTCAGCTCTTGCATCTATGAAAAACGTAGAGAAATGTGATACTTGGTGTGAATTGTAGAATCCCATGAACCATCGAGTCTTTGAACGCAAGTTGCGCCCTAAGCCATCGGGCTGAGGGCATGCCTGCCTGGGTGTCATGTGTCATGTTGCCCCACCTCCTTTACCCCTTGTGGTGGTGGTGCGGAGCAAAGATTGGCCCCCTGTGTCTCTGTTTGAGGTGCAGTCAGCCCAAAGTCAAGGGCTCCTTGTGTGACAAGCTTCACGATGAGTGGTGGGTCGAGCCACTTTGCAATTGTTCAGACATCATGTGTGTGTTCTGCTCCCATTGGGCTCTGGTGACCCTGATTACCATTCGATGGCATTTCGACAGTGACCCCAGGTCACGCGGGGCTACTCACTGAGTTTAATCATATCAATAAGCGGAGGATAAGAAACTTACGAGGATTCCCTTAATGACGGCGAGCGAACCGGGAAGAGCCTAGCTTGAGAATCGTGCGGCTTTGTCATTCGAATTGTAGTCTGTAGAAGCATCCTCAGTGGTGGACCTGGCCCAAGTCCCCTGGAAGGGGGTGCCGGAGAGGGTGAGATCCTCTTCATGTTCGAACCCTATCGTACCACGAGGCGCTGTCGACGAGTCGGGTTGTTTAGGAATGTAGCCCCAATTGTGCGGTAAATTTCATCCAAGGCTAAATATGGGCGAGACACCAATAACAAACAAGTACCGTGAGAGAAAGATGAAAAGGACTTTAAAAAGAGAGTCAAAGAGTGCTTAAAATTGTCGGGAGGGAAGCAGATGGGGGCCAACGATGCATCTTGATTGGATGCGAAACGGTTAATAATCAGTCCGCCCTCGACTCGGGGTATAGACCGATGTGGATTGCGATGGCGTCCCAAGCCGGGTTATCGCGTTTTGCTTGAGGAGATGTCATCACCATGATCATGGTAGGCAACATGTGCCTCGATGGCATGCCTATTGGCAACTGCATGCTTCGGGCATCGGCCTGTCGGGCTCCCTATTTGACCTGTCTTGAAACACGAACCAAGGAGTCTGACTTATGTGCGAGTCAATGGGCGAGTAAAACCCATAAGGAATAAGGAAGCTGACTGGTGGGATCCCCTTGTGGGTTGCACCATTGACCAACCTTGATCTTTTGTGAAGGGTTCGAGTGAGAGTATACTTGTCGGGACCCAAAAGATGGTGAACTATGCCTGAGCAGGGCGAAGCCAGAGAAAACTCTGGTGGAGGCCCGCTGTGATACTGACATGCAAATCATTCGTCTGACTTGGGTATATGGTCGAAAGACTAATCAAACCATCTAGTAGCTGGTTCCCTCTGAAGTTTCCCTCAGGATAGCTGGAGCCCACAGGCGAGTTCTATTGGGTAAAGCCAATGATTAGAGGCATCGGAGGCACAACGCCCTCGACCTATTCTCAAACTTTAAATAGGTAGGATGGTGTGGCTGCTTTGTTGAGCCACGCCATGGAATTGATAGCTCCAAGTGGGCCATTTTTGGTAAGTAGAATTGGCGATGTGGGATGAACTAGAAGCCAGGTTACGGTGCCGAATTGCACGCTAACCTAGAACCCACAAAGGGTGTTGGTCGATTAAGATAGCAGGACGGTGGTCATGGAAGTCAAAATCCGCTAAGGAGTGTGTAACAACTCACTTGCCGAATCAACTAGCCCCGAAAATGGATGGCGCTGAAGCGCGCAACCTATACTCAACCGTCGGGGCAACTGATAGGCCCTGATGAGTAAGAGGGCACGACAGTCGCCATAAAACCTGGGGCGTGAGCCTGGGCGGAGCGACCGTCGGTGCAGATCTTGGTGGTAGTAGAAAATATTCAAATGAGAACTTTGAAGGCTGAAGAGGGGAAAGGTTCCATGTGAACAGCACTTAGACATAGGTTAGTCGATCCTAAGGGACGGGGGAAGCCCGTTAGAGAGCATGTATGCTCACGTGCTCCGAAAGGGAATTGGGTTAAAATTCTCGAACCGGGACGTGGCGGTTGATGGCAACGTTAGGAAGCCCGAAGACATCGACGGGGGCCTCGGGAATTGTTATATTTTCTGTTTAACAACCTTCCCACCCTGGAAATGGCTTAGCCAGAGGTAGGGTCCAGCGGCTGGAAAAGCACCGCACGTCGTGTGGTGTCCGGTGCACCCCTGGCAGCCCTTGAAAATCCAGAGGACCGAGTGCCGACCACGCACGATCGTACTCATAACTGCATCAAGTCTCCAAGGTGAACAACCTCTGGTCGATGGAACAATGTAGGCAAGGGAAGTCGGCAAAATGGATCCGTAACCTCAGGAAAAGGATTGGCTCTGAGGGCTAGGCACAGGGTCCCAGTTTTAAACCCATCAGCTATCGACAGACTACTCGAGCTGCTTTCACAGTGAGAGTAGGCCACCGCGTGCTGGTCAGGGTGATGGACTGGGAATGGCCCCCTCGGGGTCCTTCCCCGGGCATCGAACAGTCAACTTAGAACTGGTACGGACAAGGGGAATCCGACTGTTTAATTAAAACAAAGAATTTCGATGGTCCTTGTGGATGCTCACGCAATGTGATTTTTGCCGAGTGCTCTAAATGTTAAAGTGAAGAAATTCAACCAAGCGTGGGTAAACGGCGGGAGTAACTATGACTCTCTTAAGGTAGCCAAATGCCTAATCATCTAATTAGTGACGCGCATGAATGGATTAACGAGATTCCCACTATCCCTGTCTACTATCCAGTGAAACCACAGCCAAGGGAACGGGCTTGGCAGAATCAGTGGGGAAAGAAGACACTGTTGAGATTGACTTTAGTCCAACTTTATGAAATGACTTGAGAGGAGTAGGATAAGTGGGAGCTCGAAACGGCACAAGTGAAATACCACTACTTTTAACGTTATTTTACATACTCCGTGAGTTGGAGGCAGGGCTCTGTCCCTCCTTTGGACCCAAGGCCAGCCTTGGTGGGGTGATCCAGGTAGAGGACACTATCAGGTGGGGAGTTTGGCTGGGTGGCACATCTGTTAAAAGATAACGCAGGTGTCCTAAGATGAGCTCAACGAGAACTGAAATCTCGTGTGGAACAAAAGGGTAAAAGCTTGTTTGATTCTGATTTCCAGTATGAATATGAACCATGAAAGAGTGGCCTATCTATCCTTTAGACCTTCAAAATTTGAAGCTAGAGGTGTCAGAAAAGTTAACACAGGGATAACAGGCTTGTGGCAGCCAAGTGTTCATAGCGACGTTACTTTTTGATCCTTCGATGTCAGCTCTTCCTATCATTGCGAAGTAGAATTCGCCAAGTGTTGGATTGTTCACCCACCAATAGGGAACGTGAGCTGGGTTTAGACTGTCGTGAGACATATTAGTTTTACCCTAGTGATGATAGTGTCACGATAGTAATTCAACCTAGTACGAGAGGAACCGTTGATTCACACAATTGGTCATCGCACTTGGTTGAAAAGCCAGTGGCACGAAGCTTCCGTGTGCCAGATTTTTCCTTAATTTCATACCATGTTTCATTTGATTTGGATATTTGAAGCTCAAAAAATAGACCGGTATATTTTATTGGGGGGTTCATGTCTCCTTCTGGAAAGGGGCAAAGAGCATAAGAGCTACCTTGATGGAGGGGGTGCCACTCCCCGAGTGATTTTCGAGGGGCCACATAGAGGGGCAGCAGACAATGTTGTTTGAGATTTTAAAATGTAACCGTAAGCGTACGGATCAGTGTAGCTACGGGTCAAACACAAGGAGAGCAGCCACTTTATTTTTAATTTCTTTTAATAATGCGAAAGTGAACTGATTAATGGTTGTGATGTAATTCTAATTACCGTCCTAAAAATAACGTCCTAACCATTCGTCATCTAAGAATTTAAAGACGCAAGCCACGCAATTAAAATTAAATATATAAATAATTGAAAATAAACAACCCACGCAATTAAAAAAATAAATAAATAAAGGAAAAAAAAAAGCTGAAATAAAAATAAAGTAAAAGAAAGGGGATAAAGCTAGAGAGAGACTCACAAGTAGGTTTCTCTACTTAGCCCGAGGGATGCATCATAATATGAGCTTCCCTACTTGACCAGAGAGTCACTCTTACAAGGGTTACTCTACCTGACTTTAGAGAAAGGGAGACAATTAAAATAAAAGCAATAAATCGATGGTTCTATGGCTAGGAGGGGCAAATCCAACACATACACTAGCCATGAACCTTGGGGGAAAGGAACAGCAATAATGTAACGACTGAAAATAAAAATCCTAAATTAAGAAAGAAAGGGTAGTCATAAGAGGGAATGAGAGGGGGGAGAGAAGACTACTGAAGGAGCCTACTTACTTGAATCAATGCTTGAACTTGAAAAAAAATTGCTCCACAGCTTTTGATCTTGTCACCTAGATCTAAGCCTAGAACTATAATTAAAAAATTACAACTCAATTGCATAAATCCTAAACATAAAAAGAACTAAATAAAAATAAAAGAGTGCTTGCATTAATTGACATAAAAAAAAAAACTATAACAAAAGTGATTAAAGCCAAAATAGAGAAGAACTAAAATCAAAGAGTGAGAGAGGGAGAGAGAGAGCAACTAAAAAAAAACTAGAAGAAGAATGAATTGTCTCTCCTCCTCTTACATGAGTTGTATTTATAGGGAATGGGGAGGTAGGGTAACAAATTTTTCTTTCCTAAAAGGGAGAAACCCACAATTGATTGTGAGATCTTTTGAGTCCAAAAGTGCTAAGATGGAGGAGAGAGAAGAGAGAAATAAATTTAGAGAAATTTTTTTTTGCTTATTTTCTTTCCTCTTTTTTTTTTCTAATTTTTTTTTCTTCTTTTTCTCTCTCCTAGGGACGATTTTTTTCTTCCTTTGTGTGATTTGGACAATCTTTGGTGATGATGTGGAGGAGAGAGAAGATTTGGACAATCTCTATTTCTCCCTTTTTTTCTTTCCTTTTTTTTCTCTTCTTGCTTCCACGATTTTCCTTTCCTTTTTTTTTCTCTTCTTGCTTCCACGATTTTCCTTGCTTCTAATTTGATGTGGAAATCCCCTCCATGCCCTTAGTGCTTTAAGTGAATGAAAAGCAGGAAATCTTCAACAAATTCTCTAAAAAATACAACTATGAGATTCGAACTTGAGATCTCTTGGTGAGCAAGGGAATTTTGCACACCATAGTTCACCAACTACATTAGGTAGTTGTTGTTACCAAAAACAAATCTTTAATCACTTAAGGATGTGGTCCATCGATCCTTGTTGGCATTTGGAGTATTCCTTGTACCTCTGGGACAATTGCAAACGGGTTGGTTCTGTATCTCGGTTCAGTTCTGATCCATTATTCTTTTTCTGACCCGAAAAGAATAATCATTTGTACGGGTGACCAAACGAATGTGTACTTTTAATTGAACACGTCCATCTTGCTCAGAATTTCATCCTCTTCGCAACCATGAAAAGAAATAGGACCTCTTTACGTGTAAAATTGAAGATATAATACCCGATAATCCTTAAGGCCTTAAAAATATAAAACCTGCAAAAAGAGAGTAAAACCCAAGGTAGCTCCATTCTAAATATGTAAAATGCATGTTTTACTACCCTAGATTTCACACATAAATGTGCTCATCAGAATTCCCCCACACTTAGACTTTGCTACTCCTCGAGCAAAACAAAAAGAAAAGAATAAAAACAAAAAAAACCTAACTCACTTTCGTAGGAATCACGGTTGCACTTAGCATGTGCAACAAGTCTTTAAACCCCTAGGTCACCGCTAGTGGACGAGTTGTGTCTCGTGGGTATTTGCAGTGAATATACACCCAAAATTCAAAATAAACAAATCTCAACTTTGGCTAAAGGTATGGTTCATACCAATCCGGAGCAAAGATAATTTCTCTTACAAGGGACCCCACACTTGAACTTTTATTACCCTTTATCAATTCCAGGCACTAGCATATTTCTTAATTTGGAACTCACCTCATCTCTTCCAAAACATCCTTATCTTAAGGTAAAACCACTTGTGAAGAAATAGGGAACCAATGACTAAGGCGTTGGAGTGTTTTTGACCAAACATGTTACCAAGCAATAATGACATTTGCACATTTTTTTTTCTCTTTTTTTCTGCTTAATAAACTCTATTCTACTCCACTACTTTTGGCCTGAATGACATGGTGGAGCAAACACCAGACACCCAAGTTACTATGTAGCTTCGCTTTTTGCATATGTCCACAAAGGCAGTGATGCTAGAGTTACTTCAGAAGTTTCCTCCCAAGGAATTTCGATCAAGACACCACGCTTCCTGAGGCGCAATGCCCTGTCTAGTTCCAAGGGAATCAACTCTTATTCTTCTTTATACCACATTTCTACATTTCATTTAAAATTGTGCATTTATCAACCCATGCCAAATTAAAAAGAAGGTCTCAACTCCAAATCAAAAGTACAAGGAACCCATAGACTTACATATGGTCCATCACCATAAAACAGGGGTCTCTTATTTTTCAAAAGAAAGTCCCATCTCAAGACACATGCTTGTTTCTTTCTTCTCAACAGGGTTTTTATACGTTCAAAATGGGTACCTTCGTCAAAACTTTTATTTTCATACATCAAGCATCTGAATGGTCTGATCATTAGCCAAAAGCCATAGTAGGACTTCATCCTTAGCAAGCTCAAAAATAAAAAGAAAAACAAACAAAATAAAGTGAAAGAAAAAAAAACAAAAACTGGTTTCCCTCCCCCATACTTAAGTCATGCAATGTCCTCAATGCATGGAAAAAATTAAAAGCAAAGACAATGCAAGGGGGTCATACCTGATTAAAAATTAGTCATCAGTGTAAAAAGGTTCATGGAGTTCCATGACCTCTTCACTACTAGTAGTGGGAAACTCGAGGAACGGTTTCAAACGCTGACCATTAACCTTCGAAATTACCCCTGTTCCTAGATTCAAAATCTCCACAGCCCCATGGGGATATACATTATAAACAATAAATGGGCCATCCCATCGGGATCTAAGCTTACCAGGAAAAAGATGCAATCGAGAGTTGTACAATAAGACCTTATCACTAATTGCAAAAGATTTACGCAGAATGTGTTTATCATGGAAAGCTTTGGTCTTTTCCTTGTAAATTTTAGAACTTTCATAGGCTTCATTCCTAAGTTCCTCCAACTCAGATAGTTGGAGCCTACGATGAATTCCTGCATCAGACAAATCATAGTTAAGCTTCTTAATGGCCCAAAAGGCCTTATGCTCCAACTCAACTGGTAAGTGACAAGCTTTTCCATACACCAAACAGTAGGGAGACTGGCCAAGGTCAGTCTTGAATGTAGTCCGATGGGCCCACAAGGCATCAATGAGCCTAAGGGACCAATCCTTACGGTTGGGATTAACAGTTTTCTCCAAGATTTGTTTGATCTGCCTATTAGACACCTCCACTTGACCACTAGTTTGGGGGTGATAAGGGGTAGATAACTTATGGGTGATCCCATACTTTTTCATTAGGGCCTCAAAAAGCCGATTACAAAAATGAGTACCCCTATCACTAATTATTGCACGTGGTGCACCAAAGCGGGAAAAAATGTTCTCTTTGAGAAACTGGACCACCACTTTGTGGTCATTAGATTTACAAGGTATGGCCTCTATCCATTTAGAAACATAATCAACGGCCAAAAGTATGTACAAATTCCCAAAGGAATTAGGGAATGGTCCCATAAAATCGATGCCCCATACATCAAAGATCTCAACTACCAAAATAGGGTTGAGGGGCATCATGTTCCTTTTATTGATACGGCCAAAAGACTGGCAGGCAGGGCAAGCCTTGCAAAAATCAAAAGCATCTCTAAAAAGAGTGGGCCAATAAAATCCGCATTGGAGAACCTTTGCGGCAGTCTTCTTAGGTCCAAAGTGTCCACCACATGCATGATCATGACAAAAAGAGAGAATAGAATGTTGCTCATGATCAGGAACACATCGTCGGATAATCTAATCTGGACATATCTTAAACAAATAAGAATCATCCCAGAAAAAGTGTTTAACTTGGGAATGAAACCTATACTTATCTTGAGTGGACCAGTGATCCAGAGTCACACCTGAAACTAAGAAGTTGACAATGTCAGCAAACCATGGTTCACTAGACATTGCAAATAATTGTTCATCTGGAAAGTTCTCGTTGACTGGAGAATCAACAGTCAAGGAATTGGGAAGCCGGGATAAATGGTCTGCAACTAGGTTTTCAACTCCTTTCTTATCCCTAATTTCTAAATCAAACTCTTGCAAAAGTAAAACCCACCTAATGAGACGGGCTTTGGCATCCTTCTTCTGAACTAGGTATCTGAGAGCAGAATGATCAGTATACACCACCACATGTGAACCAACTAAGTAAGACCGAAACTTTTCTAATGCAAACACAACAGCTAAAAATTCTTTTTCAGTGGTTGTATAATTGAGTTGTGCATCATTTAAGGTCCTACTAGCATAGTAAATGACAGTGGGTAACTTATTAATCCTTTGACCTAAAACTGCTCCTATGGCAAAATCTGAAGCATCACACATCAGTTCAAAAGGTTCAGTCCAAATAGGTGGTTGAACAATGGGTGCATTGGTCAACTCCTTCTTAAGTTGCTTGAAGGATTCTAGGCACTCTTTGGAAAATTCAAAAGTCTGATCTTTGACAAGTAATGAGGTGAGAGGTCGGGCTAACTGACTAAAGTTCTTAATAAACCTTCTGTAGAAGCCTGCATGCCCTAGAAAAGACCGAACATCCTTAACAGATTGAGGAAGTGGTAAATTATCAATTAAATCCACTTTGGCTCTATCTACCTTAATTCCCTCCTTGGATATTACATGGCCTAAAACAATACCAGATTTAACCATAAAATGGCATTTCTCCCAATTCAAAACCAAATTCTTAGATATGCACCTTTTCAAAACTAGGGAAAGATGATGAAGACATTCAGAATAGGAATTCCCATGAATTGAAAAGTCATCCATAAATACTTCTAAGAATTTTTCGACCATGTCAGAAAAAATGCTCATCATGCATCGTTGGAACGTAGCAGGGGCATTGCAAAGCCCAAAGGGCATACGCCTGTAAGCAAATGTTCCATATGGGCATGTAAAAGTGGTCTTATGTTGGTCCTCTAAAGCAATTGGGATTTGGTTATAGCCAGAATATCCATCAAGAAAGCAATAGTATTCATGTCCAGCTAACCTCTCTAACATCTGGTCAATGAATGGCAATGGGAAGTGGTCCTTCCAGGTTGCCGCATTTAACTTCCTGTAATCAATGCACACACGCCATCCTGTTTGGACACGGGTAGGGATCAACTCATTATTGGCATTAGGAACTACAGTCACACCAGACTTCTTAGGCACTATGTGAACTGGGCTTACCCATTGGCTGTCAGAAATAGGATAAATTATTCCATGATCCAAGCACTTTAGGATCTCTTTCTTAATGGCTTCCATCATCACTGGGTTAGCTCTTCTTTGGGGTTTCGTGGATGGTTTGGAATCCTCCATAAGATGTATATGATGTTGCACAATAGAAGGGCTTATACCCTTGATATCAGCCATGGTCCAACCTAGGGCTTCCTTATTATCTTTTAACACTTTAAGTAACTCCTCTTCCTGGCTAGAAGTCAAATTTGAAGAAATTATTACAGGAAGAGTCTGGTCAGGCCCTAGGAAAGCATATCTCAAATTAGATGGCAACTCCTTAAGATCTAGCTTAGGGGGCTCAACTATGAAAGGTTTGGGAATGGAATTGGAAAGGGGTCCTAAGGGCTCCACAAGTGTGTGAAGACTCAAGACTTCAGAAAAGAAATTTTCACTATCATCATCCAACTCATCCATACACTCTTGGAATTCTGAATCAAAATCAATATCAAAGTTGGTAACTAAATCATCAGAAAAATCCAAAAAATCCTCAAGCATATTGATCTCTTCTTCCATATGTGGTTGCTTGCCAATCCTAAACATGTTAAACTCAACAGTTTGGTTACCAAAAGATAATCTTAGGAAACCATTTCGGCAATTGATTAATGCATTACTGGTAGCCAAGAATGGTCTTCCTAGAATTATAGGGATCTCATCCTTGGTTGAGAAGGGCTTAGTATCTAACACAATGAAATCAACAGGGAAAATAAATTCCCCCATCTTTAGTAAGACATCCTCAACCATCCCTTTAGGAATCTTAACAGACCTATTTGCCAACTGAAGAGTAGTTCTAGTGGCTTTCAATTCTCCCAATCCTAGTTGCTTGTACACATGGTAAGGTAAAAGATTCACACTTGCGCCAAGGTCAAGTAAGGCATGCTCAATATAGGTGTTGCCTATGACACAAGATATGGTAGGGCTCCCTGGATCCTTATACTTGGCTGCTATAGGCTGAGTAATTATGGAATTAATGTTACCTGCCAAGAACGCCTTTTTGGGCACACTAGTGATACGTTTGTGAGTACACAAATCTTTCAGTACCTTTGCATAGGCGGGGATCTGGGATATGGCATCCAAAAGAAGGATGTTCACTTCTACCTTTTTGAAAACTTCTAAAATTTTGTCCATGGAAGCAGTCTTCTTTTTGTTTACCAAGCGATTAGGAAATGGGACAGGATGAACATAAGGGCTGTTAGGGATTTGCCCCTGTTCAGAAGAATCATTTTTGGTTTCCTCAACCAAATCATCTTTAGTTTCAGAAAAATCTTTAGGTTCATCAGACGAACCTGGAACAAGAGGCACATTTGTATCCTCAAATGAAGAAGAGTTAACAGGAGTAATAGATGGGGAAGATTTAGGAACACTCTGTAGGTACTCTCTACCACTCCTAAGGGCATAAACAACATTACATTGGTTAGAGGGCCCTTGTTGAGTCTGACCTTGTACTATATTCAGTGGTGCATTAGTTAGTCCTTGTGAACTAACAGGTTGATGATGCCTAGGGTTAGGCTCTGGTTGACTGGGTAAAGTTCCCTTCTCCCTCTCACGCATAATTGAGACAACTTGAGTGAGTTCTCTTGTAAGATTT
>NW_024868110.1:0-19452 GCF_013358625.1 Macadamia integrifolia
CCCCCCCCCCAACCCCCCTTTTCCTTTAAATATCACAAAGTGGTGGGACCCACATTTTCTTCTTCAGCTCAATTCCATGTTCGTCATCTCCAGTGTTAGAATTCATTTCTACACCATTTCTGGAATTTATCCTTCTAATTTACTTCCTTTTCTAACTTTTAATCTAAATCTCTCTCCCACAGCAAAGGATATCGATGGTTTTAACCATACTTGGGGTGCCAATTGATCAGTTCAGTCGGTCTGAACCGATCCTTGGTCTTTATTGGGACAAACTGAAGCCAGCCAGGTAAGAAAAGGACCAGTTTCAGTCCAATTTGGTTTCAAGTTGTATCGGGTTGGGCTAACAAGCTGTTATCGGGTTGGTTTGGTTCAGCTAAATTTCCTTTTTCCATTATATATAAAGAAAAAAATTATTAAAAAAAAAATTTTATTTATTGATTTGTTTTGGTTTTGGTTGTTGTAAGGTTTGGTTGATCTGGTCAGTTTCGGTTTCTACTGCACATTTTTTAGTCTTCATAACCTTGTCCCAAATGAGGGTTTGGATCCTCTTTTGTTTTCATAGTGTCGGATAATAAGGGTCCTTCGGCTTTGTCAATGCTCAAAGATCTGGACTAAAGCATAAGTTTAGAATTTTATGGTATTGACCAGGATGTGAATCTGAAACCAAAGTCGTCTATCGAAATTGAACTGTGCCATTTGCATTGAAATCACAAAATCGTTTAATAAATGGTTCAATTCTAATTTCAAGTTTAAGACCGATTAGTTAAATTGGTCAAATCGGTTTTAACTGTTTAACCCATTGGTTTCAAACCGAATTGACAACGTAAAAATCAATCCGTTTAAACTGTCAAAACCAATCCAATTAACCAGTATAACGATTAAATATTCAATTGTTTTAACAAAACATAATGATTTAATTTAAGAAAGAATTAAGGACCATAGAGGCTATCCAACACCCTATTTAATAATTTACTCCTATTATGTAGTTATGCAGTTAAATCTTCACTTGTTCAATGCCTCAATTAATTTGATACAGGATTAAAGCGTTTGTCAACAAAAGAAAATTTGAGTAAACATGCGAATAAACAAACAAACCAATTATTAACCGTTTAGGAACCGTATGGAATAAACTGTGATAAAAAATGTTTAAAACCGTAAAATCAACACCATTTAAAAACTGTGGAACCGAAACCATTTACTAAACGGTTGCGATTTCAGAAAGTGCAACCGTTTAATAAATGGTGCGTTTTGATTTCAGCCAAATAAATGTGAACCAAATCAAACCACACCGTATACACCTAAACCAAACCAATTAACACCCTAATGACCAGTACTGGAAACACATTTAGTCCCAAGCAATCAAACCACAGGAACCAATCGGCTTAAATTAGGTTCAACCACCCAAACCTGTCTCAAAATATTTTGGAACCACTGAATACGGCTTATTTACCAAAACATTTCTTAGGGATTTCAAAATGTCAGTTTTCCCAGTTGCAGTTCTACCCAGCCTCAATGGGTTGGGACCCAAGTGTCCATAAACAGATATTTAAGAATGTAGAAAATAATACACATAAAATTAATAATAAATAACGTAGGCCAAAGCCCCCATGCAAACAGTCTTCCACAGCCAAACCATTGTCAATCCCTCATTCCCTCATGACAGTCAATAAATCCCCAACCCAAGGTCATAAACTATCTTAGCAATCAATACAAGCAGTTCATCATCTGGAGAATCATGACCATGAAGCGACTACTCATGAATTAGAATCACTTTGTGGTACAGATGTAAACAATAAAGGGGGGGAGGAGAAGATTATCAAAGTTATCACCTCCGATGAATCACTTGCCAGCAAATCAATTCTCCAGCAACGACCACCAGGTGCACAAATGAAGATATCAGAAACACAATATGGTTGTTAGGAAGGAATAGTTCTCGTCAGGGCCCCATTCTGATGGCTACCCTCAGTTCCTCTCCATGAAAGACACTACCTCAGTCACCAGCGTTGATGGAGTGCAAGGTACAAACTATGGCACAAATTCTATCTGAAATCAAATATGGAGTGGCCCAGTGACTGGATCATGACCAGAACTGGCCTCTTTGTGCTTTAAAGAGAGGTTGGCAAATTGGGAATCCAAATCTCTGCTCCTGGCACGGCGATGAGTTGATGATGGTTGTGGCGGTTGCTGCTGCTGCTGCTGCTGCTGCTGAGACAAGGCTCTTAACCTTGCAATCTCCCTCTCCAACAATTCCTGCTCCACTGATCCACAACCTCAGAAGATTTAGTTTTTCACTCAATGATGGTGCCCATCAGTACTGGGAAAAGGTCCTCACTTCCAGAAAAAAACACAAGCTACAGCTGTTTTTCATATTAATATGCATTATCGAAAGTATATTGCAGGAAATTAGGCCTGCTAAAGCTTAATTTGTTTCCACAGAAACATTTTTGAATTTTATACGAATTGTTTTAAAAGTGAAAGGTAATTGTACGGCAATAAAAAGAACAGAGATCATTTATTGGAAGGCAATACAAACAATTGGAGAGACCTTTCAATTAAAATTTCCAAATGTTATTTTCCAAAACAGAGGCTGCATCCTAACACACCCATGGGTGACATGAAACCCATCATCATATGAATAGATTCATCTCCTCAATTCCCATGCTCAAAAATGCTTAGGCTCACATTTGATTGGCAGATACATAGAAGGCAGCATAGAATTCCTCCATTATTTATTCAGAACTGCAACAGCTAATATCTCATATCATTCATCCAAGATTATGAAATTAGTTATAAATAAAGGGAATAATATATACATAAATAAAAAAATTCTTCTGTTTTCAGTACAACTAGTAATCTAGTATAATAAATCTTCTGCTTCTAAATTTTAAGAAAAGTTAAACAAGCAGCCTGCCTAGAAAGGAATCTCCATGCAGATGCATCATTTCTGCCACATTAAAGAATGATAACGCAATTCTGACCTTCAGATGTCTAAGGAATGTTGTCCATTGGCCATGAATCAAATTCCAGAACCTAATACAATCAAATACCCTCCGGGCCTCCTAAGTATTGGCATGCATCGCCATGCATGTCCATGCACACCTACTGTTACTCAAACACTAGAGTCATGGATTCTCAAAAGCTCAATTCTGCCATCCTGGAAAATTCCTAACAGGCTAAAACTTTACATCTGTGCAGGGAACCTCCTGTCCAAAAAAATTCGACCCCACCTGAACTGCAAAAAAGCTGCTTAAGAGTTTCTCTTCCAAGCAAGTCAATTTAATTTAGACTTTTATTCTTTAGAAATGTCTATCTGGCAGAAGGATAAAAATCTAAATTAAATTCAGGGAGAGGGTCTGATGTGGATCCGGGTTCCAAAAGTTGGAATCGGATCACTTATGGACCCACAAAAGAACAAATATTTCAATCTAGGCAAACCAGTGGCAATATTGTAATTTCTGGTACAATTAAAAAAACCCTTTTAGAATGAAATAGCTGAGGGGGGACAGATCTGGAATTAATCCCAAAGAAAAGCTCAGTTCTGGAAATTAATTTGGTGGAAGGGTTAAAATGAAATGGAATTTCAGAATTAGGGGCTTTATGGGAATATCAGAGAAAAGGGGTTGAAGTGCAAATATGAAAGAAGGATCTTCTCCTACCTTTATGGCTTTATGTATAGTTGGAGAACAGAACATGATAGAAACAAAAAACAAGCGGCAGCGGCAGCGGCAATCGACCCAGCTCCTCAAGCAAGGTCACACATCTCAAGGAAGGTCCTGTACAGGTTCGAGAACCTCCAGTGCTGTCGAAGCCAAACCCCACAGAAGTCAAACAGAGAACCTTGATTTATGTATTCAAGCTTTGAAACTTCTCCAGGCGATAAGCAGAAACCAGATCTGAAAGTCGGTTTGATTCTCACATCAAGAGGAGTTCCAGGAAGTGATACTCCAGGGTTTTGGTACCTTACTGGTAGAGAATCCTCTAACAAAGTCTGAGGCCAAACAGATCAAGGGAGAAGGAGATCGATCTTCTAAACTAGGGCTGCAACTGTCGCCCAGAACAGGCTAAGGTAAAAATCAGAAAATAATAAAGATGAAGAAGAAGAAATAAAGAGGAAATAGGAGAAAGGAAGAGAAGAGATTAAAAGATTTCAGAGAGGGAGGACGAGGGGTCGGCAGTCATGGAATCAAACCCAAAAATTCTTCAATTTCATTCAATTCTTCAAATTTGAAATGTCCATTGAGTTACATCAATATAAAGGCAAGCAAAGTGTAGCTATGTAACCTAACTACATCAACTCTCCTGGTCTTAAAAGAACTC
Organism: Macadamia integrifolia; assembly: GCF_013358625.1. Lineage (NCBI taxonomy): Eukaryota > Viridiplantae > Streptophyta > Magnoliopsida > Proteales > Proteaceae > Macadamia > Macadamia integrifolia. The sequence goes on from NW_024868110.1 coordinate 4,318, forward strand.
GACGGAGTATAGCAATGTAACCTAACTTCATCAACTCTCCCGGTCTTAAAAGAACTCGACTCCGTCGAGTTATGTCATGCTCCCAAGATACCCTTGTAAATCACTCTAATGGAGTTACGCAATGGAAATTTTAAGAGTAATTTAGTGATTTCTGTTTCCTTAATTATTAATGTAGGGTGTGGTCGAGTTTAGTAGGAGATTTTATTTCAATTGCTATTTAAGGTAGTTTCCAATTTATTTAGCTTTTATTGTTACACTTTTCTTGCCTTTATATTGATATAACCCAATGGAGATTTCAGATTTTGGAGAATTAAAACTTGGTTGAAATTTTGGGTGTGAAGCCATGGCTGCCGTGGGTGATTCTCTTCTTTCCCCTTTCTAATATTTTCTCTGTCTTTGATTTTTATCCTCTCTTCTTTCCCCCTCCCCTTCCCCTTCCCCTTCCCCTTCCCCTTCCCCTTCCATATTATACTTTGTTCTTTCTTTTCCTTACTGTTGTTACTTCACTGGGTTGCAGAAGACTTGATCGATCTCTCTCAGAAGCAATCCTTTTGGCCCGAGATTTGGAGCGAAGGAAACTCTCCCCAAGGCAACCTGAACCCAAGAACCTTAAGCCCTATTACTGCTCCTACTGCAAGTTCGAACTCTGCAACAGTGCTGGCTCTTCCTCCTACCGCCAGATCTGAGTTGCAGGGAGGGACTACAGCTCCTGTTTGCTTGCTGATTTGAAGCATTTTTTTGTTGGAATCAAGAGGCCAGAAAGTTTCAAGCTTCATCAAAGATTTTGGGCTGAATCGATGTAATTGGAATGAGTTTTCACCACTGCAAGCCTTCCCCTCTTGCCGCTGGGTTTGTGTTCTATCATGACCTAAGGTTGAAGATGAACTATCTTCTTATTTGCAAACAAATCACTTTCTGTTATTACAATTGAGCCCTTGTTTCCTAAAATTATATTCTATTACTCCCCCTTCTCTTTGGTAATTCTTAAACACCCCTCTCCTTCCAATTTCTATTTCATTTTGACTTCTGACCTCATTATCTATTTTCCTCTCTTTTAAGTGCTTGAATTGTTCCTGAATTTACAAGAATGACACTTCTTTGAAAACTGGTTTAGTTGTTAATTGTGGGCCCATAAGTGATCCGAGTCCGATATTTCGAATCCGAATCCGGATCCGCATCAAGTAGTATCAGACCAAATTTCCTGCAATTTTCCTAACCATGGCAGGTCATGTCAGTAATGCCGAGCTACAAAAATTGTATCATGAATTAGCTGAAGGTCAACGGATACTGCGTGAGAATCAACAAAATACTAATGCTAGGCTTGAGAGGACTGAAGCCAAGTTTGACAAGTTAAATGGAAAAAATGATTACTTTTATGAAGAAGTCTGATAAGCGAGCTGAAGAAGGATCCTCTACACTACCTCCTTAGTTCAATACCTTACGGGTCGAAGATACACCTCATAGGCAACAACTTAATCTAGTTGTAACCTAGGATGTTACACAACAATTTTCTGACAAAGATTATGCCATCAAAGTTGAGGTTCCAGAGTTCAATGGTGAAAAAGGACTTGAATTCCTTGACTGGCATACCAAAGTAGAGAGAATTTTTACTTATAAATCTCTTCCGGACGAGAAGTGTGAACTCATCCTCACGAAGAGTTTATTGAAAAGTTGTTTATGTGGAAGGTTGTGTGCTCGAAAAAATTCAGCAGAGATAAAGTTGGCTTCTGCTCCGGTATTAACAACTGTATGAATATCAGTAGGATCGGAAACGTGCATGAGAGTACCCTTTTGTCTGAAGAGAGGAGCCTTGTCAACTAGCCTGTTTAAGAAGGATGTAAGACTAGCGGAATGAGCTTCTACCTCATCATCATCATCATCATCATAGTCAATATTCTTTGCATCAAGAGGATAAGGATGTAAATTAGGATCAACATCATCACCCTTCTCTGTAGGTTGCTTCTCTGCTGCATTCAGAGAACGAGTCCTATTGGGGCACTTGTTGGAGCAGTGACCTTTTTTACCACAACTATAGCATCTGATGCTCTTCACCCAATCACTATCCTTGTTGAATTCTAACATTTTTTCTTCAACTCTACGAGCTTCAGGCTTCTTTTCCTCCATACTTGGTGAAGGTTTATAAACTAAAGGAGTCTTGAGCATACTCTTCTAATAAATGGACTTCCCTTCAGTTGTCTTAGCATGAGCTGCTGCCACATCAACAGACCTGATATCAGTGTCAGCCGATTCGAGTCTGATCTCAGTACTTAGCCCACTGATATATCGCATCACCCGTTGTTGAACTGTTTCTTGAAGCCTACACCTTGAAGATAGTTTGTGAAATTCGAGGATGTAGGTATTCACATCCTTGTTGTCTTGTTGAAGATTAAGCAATTTATGAAACATTACCTTCTCATGATTAAGAGGAACAAATTTCTCAGTCAGGATCTGCTTCATGACCTCCCAATTAGTAACGGGTCCAAGTCTTCTGACAAACCTTGCAATCTTACATGCAATACATCATCCCACCATGAACATGCATACCCAATAAACTTGGTGAGGATGAGTTCACACTTCTTCTCATCCATAAGAGATTTATAAGCAAAAATTTTCTCCACATTGGTAAGCCAATCAAGGAATTCCTTAGGTCCCTTTCACCACTGAACTCTGGAACCTCAACTTTGATGCCATAATCTTTGTCAGAAAATTTCCGAATACATCTTGGGGGACAATTGGATTAAATTACTACCTATGAGGTGTACCTTCGATCCGTAAGGTATTAAACTAAGGTAGTGTCGAGGATCATCCCTCATCTCGCTTGTCGGACTTCTTCATAAAAGCAATCATCTCTTCCACAAACTTATTAGACTTGGCTTCAGTCCTCTCAAGCCTAGCATCAGTATTTTGTTGATTCTCACACAGTACCCGTTGACCCTCAACCATAGTTGTTATGGCGCCCAGGCGAACCAAGGCAGTGGAGGGTTGTCTAAACGCTTAGGCAAGAAGGCACCCGCCTTAAGGCGAACAAGGCGACCAAGTGTTATTTTTTATTTTTCCTATTTTCTAACACTATTTAGTAAGCTATATAAACCTTATATCATAAAAAAATCAAGATTAAGCAACATCAAGTCATTAAAAATCAACATTTAGCGATATTAAATCATAAAAAATTAACATTAAGGCATATTAAGTTGTAAAAAAATCAACATTTAGAGAAATGCTCTTGTTCTATAATAAGTTTGACTAGTCAAATGATTTTATTTTTACATGAGACTTTTTGTATTAGTTAAAACATAAAATCAGTTTTCCAACAAGTCTAAGATTACTTAAATCTAAGTTATAATGACAAAGTTATGCTCCAGTCAAACTTAATTTTAAATGCACGAATGCTGTTAAAATCGCCTGAATGAAAATAATTTTATGGATATCAAAACAAAAGATTATTTTATCGGACTTTTGGTTTTTAGCAATGTTTTAACATAGTAGAATTTATAAAATTTTCATAATTGAGAAAAAACCCCAGCATTTAAAAGTTGAAAATCACCCCTATAACCAAAATCCAGTTTTTGTTCTTGGACTAGGGGTTGACTTTTTTTCCTTTTGGAATTTGATTTTTAAACTATTTTTATTGGATTCAAATAGGGGATATTTGCTTATTTATGAATAATATCTTAAGTAAATGTAAAAAACATTAACTTAAAAAATATTTACTTAAAAGATATTTGGCATAAATAAGTGTCAAAACACAAGGCGATATGCAATGCAACAAGGCGACTGTCACCTGAGGCACCGCCTGGACGCCTAGGCGATGCCTTGACAACTATGCCCTCAGCGAACTCACGATACAATTTTTGTAGCTCGGCATTGGCGATGTGACCTGTCATGATTAGGAGATTGCAGGAAATTTTCTCTGATACCACTTGATGCAAATCTGGGTTCTAAAAGCTGGAATCGGATTGCTTATGGACCCACAAAAGAACAAATATTTCAATCTAGTCAAACCAGTGGCAATATTATAATTTCCGGTACAATTTACAATTTATAACCCTTTCGAGTGAAATAGCTAGGGCGGACAAATATGGAATTAATCCTAAAGAAAAGCTCAGTTCTGGAAATTAATTCGGTGGAGGGATTAAAATGAAATGGAATTTCAGAACTAGGGGCTTTATGGGAATATCAAAGAAAAGGGGTTGAAGTGCAAATATGAAGGAAGTGTCTTCTCGTACCTTGATGGCTTTATGTATAGTTGGAGAACAGCACATGATAGAAACAAAACCAGCGGCAGCGGCAATCGACCTAGCGTCTCAAGTAAGGTCACCCATCTAAAGGAGGGTCCTGTACAGGTTCAAGAACCTCCAATGTTGTCGAATCCAAACCCCACAGATGTCAAACAGAGAACCTTGATTAAGTATTCAAGCTCTGAAACTTCTCAAGGAGATACGCAGAAACCAGATCTGAAAGTCGATTTGATTCTCACATCAAGAGGAATTCCAGGAAGTGATACTCCAAGGTTTTGGTCGCTTACTGGTAGAGAATCCTCTACCAAAGTCTCAAGCCAAATAGATCAAGGGAGAAGGAGATCGATCCTCTAAACTAGAGCAGCAACTGTCGCCCAGAACAGGGTAAGGGAAAAACCAAAATATAATAAAGATGAAGAAGAAGAAATAAAGAGGAAATAGGAGAAAGGAAGAGAAGATATTAGAAGATTTCAGAGAGGGAAGAAGAGGGGTCAACAGTCATGGATTCAAAGCTAAAAATTCTTCAATTTCATTCAATTCTTCAAATCTGAAATCTCCATGAAGTTACATCAATATAAAGGTAAGCAAATTGTAGCAATGTAAGCTAAATAAATTGGAAACTACCCTAAATAGCAACCAAAATATAATCTGAAACTCCCTACTAACTTGACCACACCCTACACTAACAATTAAAGGAAACAAATCAAATATCTAAATTATTCCCAAAATTCCCCACGCCTAGCTGCATCAGGGTCATAGTTGTCAAGGCATTGCCTATGTCCTAGGCGTCCAAGCAGCTTTGTCTAAATTGGTGCCTTGCTAGTGTCGCTTTAATTTTTGCCCCCACTCAACCGCCTTAGTTCGTTTAGGCATCATGACAACTATGGAGAGGGTTCTCATCCTTTAGAAGTGTCTATCTGGCTGTATCAAGTATGATCTCGAATAAAGCTGATTGGAGGGCAAGGATCGATGTAGCCGACCCCATTTAGTTGGGGTTAAGGCTGAGTTGTTGTTGTCTCTTTTTGCACCAGTATCTATCTGGCTCTAATATATCACCTACTTTTCCAGAATACTCAATAGTTTACATGAATCATGTTAAAACAAACAAAAATCATAATCTCCCACATGGCCATTTGTAAGGTTATTCACTTAAGCAAATAACCCCAACAACTGTTCAAGCTCCATCCCAAACTCAAACTAAGATTTCAGATCTAATCCCCAATGAAAGTTACTCAGATTTGACAAAAATAGAGAAAATAAGAGATCTCATAAACCATAGCTCAGATGGGTATGAAAGTGGCCAATATATCCCAAAACTACTAATGCAGTTGGCTATGGGTAGAATTGGGATTAATTTAGTACTTTGATTTGTTTCCTTTATTGTTACTGTACGGTGTGGTCAAGTTAGTAGGAGATTCAATTTCAGATTTCAGTTGCTAATTTAGGTTAGTTTCCATTTTAAATTAGTTTCCATTAATTGATGTTATTTTCCTTTAAGTACTCATGTAACACAATGGAGTTTTCAGTTTTGAGATTTGAAGAATTGAATGATTTTTGCTTGGTTTGAAACCATGGATGATGTGAGGTTTGACTACCTCTCACCCCACTGATCTTCTTTCTTGTTTCCCACTCTTATCTTCTTCCCCTTGCTGTCTTTTTCTTTACCTGAACCGATCTGAACCGAGCTTCTCACATGCTCCACTGTTGTGGCTGAGATTTGGTATGCTTGATTCTGATGTAACGGCGATTCAACCCGGAGAGTTTGGCATCCACTACTCAAGTGTGTGACAAGAGTCGAGCTGCTATTGCAACCTGCAATTGTTTCAGCGACCAGATCTGATTTGCAGAGCTTAATACTTCTTGTACCCTTGACGTCTGTAACTAGTATTGATGGGTTTGATAGAGTTGGAAGGTGCAACCCTTCGCCTGAAATTTCAGGCCAGCTCGATGCCAAACCAATGAGTTCCCCAGCTCAAAGCCCTGCTGACTCCAACGCTGCAACCCTATTCCAAGGTTGAAGAAGACTCCAAACTCCTCTCTTAAATCATGAGCTTTCCTGTTCTTCTTTCCTTACTAATGCCCTTCCTTTAACCCTTTATTTACACCCTGCCCTTAAGTTGTTTTCCATTCCTTGTTTACCCCCACCAAATAAATACTAAGCACCTTTATGTCCTTCCCACAGCTAACCATCTAGAACCTTACACATTCTGTTCATTTATGAGTCTGCCACTCCTTATAGAAACTTCACATTATTTACAGAACTGCCATTATTCTTGATAATTGTTATTTTCACTATTGAATGGGCCCCTACGTGATCCAATTCCGAGTTTTGGAATCCGGATCCGTATCAACTACCCTCCAAATTTGGCTTGAATCCACCAAGTGGATACGAAACCAATCACGATCATAGATACCACAGATAGGAGAAACAAGGGTTTAGGACCAGATTTAGGAGAAAACTTGCATCTGGCTATTGGCAGCCCAGATGGGGCTGGAAAGTTGATCGAGTGGTCCTCCTCGGCTGCTCTTCATACACTTTTAATTCTGATCTCAAGTGAGAGAGATCTGAAGATTCTTGATTTTGGGTCAGATTAGGAAACTTTAAGGAGAAAACTTGCTGTAACTTCAGCAGGACTCCAAATGCCCCAAGGAGCCTGTCGAGTGGCTCTTTTGTAGGGTAGAATAGATCCCCTAAAGGGTTGGTTGATCAGAGATCAGATCAGGGAGATCTATGGCTCGACCCTTGTCCAAGAAAGTCCTCTTTTATGCAGATTGATTCTGTACTTTGGATGGTTATGATCTCCAAACTGTAGGGGCTTCTTAGGGCTTTCAACTTGGCTTGATTTAATCACTCAATCATGTAAAATAGAAAATAAAAAGGGGAAGAGGGTGAGAAGTAATTGTAGAAGAAGGGAGAAAGGGAAATGACTATCTCAACCTAGGTCTCACCCTCAACTCTCTTAGTTGATGAACAAATCTCTCTCAGTCTAAGGAGTAAGCATGGCTCACAAATAAATTTCATTAATTCATGTCAAAGCATTATAATCAATGGAGGCTTCATAAATAGCCTTACAAAACTGATTTCAAAAAAAGAAACTCTAAAATAGGAAACTTTCTAACTGAAATCAAATCCTTAAACTTGGAGACTAAAAGAAACTACAAATAACTTTTGTCTAACAACTACAAGACACCAAATAGGAAACGAGGATCTACTAACAAGAATCTTGACAAAAGGAATATCTTGCTGTCCAAGAAAAGATCAAAAAGGAAACAAATCCTAGGACTAATCTTTCTGAAATCGATGGGCAGATCTTGAGCTCTTCTGGATTCTTCTTCCTTCCAAATCTGATGGACAGCTGTATGCTTCTAGAAGATCTCCATTAAACAAAAAACTGGAAGAAGTTGGCTTGCTTGATGGAGAGAAAAATCTCCCCTGCTGTGCTGGATCGATGGGCTCAGGAAAGACCAAATTTGAACCAAGTGCTGGCCTGGTTCAATGGAAGGTCTGGTCGAAAAAGAACCAGGTCAGAAAGTAACCCAAGAGGCTGGTTCAAATGGCCCTCTTACCTACATCAGGCCATTTAGGAAAGAATCCCCTTAATGGGGCACACCTAGGCTTGCCACGTGGAAGAATGATGAGGCAACTATGACCATTGGATATCTAGGGACTGCTGCAAATAGGCCGCCTATAAAATTTCAGCCTCAAATTCAATCATTTATCCTCCCATCTAATGCCATACCCTCCTATACACGTCCCATGCACCCCACCCACCCACACACCCACCCAACTCCCAGCCCCCAATTGTAGTCCTGTGCAACCTCTTGGTAGTCCTAAATTTTGCAATTCCTTGTTTTGCCACTTAAAAAACTCGGATTGGTATGAAATTTGGCATGAGAGCAAGGGGGATTGGGGTAATCTAGAAAATTTCAGTCCCATCTGAGCTCTAATGTGGCAGATCTAATTGTCTGTTAAGGAGATTCTTTCCTTAAAAGTCCTAGAATTTTCGATTTCTTGTTTTGCAACTTAGCAAACTCGGATTACTATGAAATTTGGTGTGCAAGCAAGGGACCTTGGTAGCTACCTATCTATAAAATTTCAGTCTCATCTGACCAAACACGTTGCAGATCTAAGTCCCCGTTGAGAAGATTATTTCCTTAACATCCGTGTAGGAAAACCAGGTCCTTCTTTCAACATCAAAGGACATAGTTTTCCTCATAATATCAATATCTTTCCATGCGCCTTAAAGTTCATAAGTTGGAAATTATAATATTGAATATGAACATCAATATTGTTGCATATCTCTGTTCTCCAATGACTGGTTAAGATGCAACAGTACATGCTAATGGGAACTTTAGCAAAACCCAAGAGAAACACTATTTTAACCTAAAATGGGTAACTGGTTTCAATGAATGGGAGTTGCAGTTCTCCACAATTCCATAAGTCCTCGTAATAAAAGTATTGGCTGATAAACAATGCAAGAAACAAATAAAAAAAAAAAAAAAAATGCATGGTTACAGTTTTAGCTTATGTTCACAAAAAGGGGGGAGGGATCGGGTAGGGCTTAGTAAGATCATTGACAGGCACCGTCCACTTTTTCACCTAGGCACCGCTTAGGTGCCTGTCAATGATCTTAGGCACCGCTTAGGATCATTAATGATATTTAGTTTCAATCACCTAAATGATAAATCATCTAATAGAGTTTAAAGTAGTGAAATTAACGATATTAGCAGTTCAATAGATGATCAATTGCTCAGGATCATTAGTGGACGTTAACAACATGGAAACATGTCCATTGATAGGTCATGATTTTTTGTTCATTCTTTTGTTGGGGAAGACCAATAACCTAGTGAATGAGCATTTATATTTTGTCTTCTGAATAGCAGTCGCATAACAAAATCGAATTTGAAACTGGATACTGGAACCAAATAAGAACCGAACACAAAACCCGAATAGGAACCAGAACCGGACCAGAACTGGATAGGTCAGGTACAAGTACCAATTTTCAAAACCAAGATGGGACTTGGTCCGGTTCTGGATCACACTAACACTCCTTGGAACCAAAACCGGAACCGGAACGAATACCTGGTTCTGGACCGATTGACACCCTTAGTGATAACACATCTTGTTGACAATTCTCAAGTTTATTTTGATTTATGTTTATTGCTTTGTTTCTTGACGACTATGATTATATTATATCATATATTTTGTTGAGTGTATGTTGTTTATTTTTCGCCCATATTAGGTAATTACTAGCATAATGATATCATATTGCATTGATATAGCTTCTATATGTTGCATATAAGCGTTATTATTATATGAATTCCCATTGATATATCACATATAGCTGTATACTGAACACCCAAGGCACCCTAGTCACCTCTCCGACACTGCATGGAAATGATAAGTTGGATTTAAAACAATCCACTTCATTGCATTTTTTGTTTTTCTTTTTTTTTTCTTTTGTATACAACCAAATTTTTGGAGGTTCAAGGCTTGTTGATCAGGCAAAAACGTAGTTCTTCAATTATTTACCCAAGGGATTACAGCTTTAGCTAGTTAGTATAAGAGACTTACAGTACTTTATAAGTTGCTCCTGTGCTAAAGTTTCAAGCCGTTGCTTCAGGGCTTTGTTCTCCATGCTTAATATAAGATTCTGCTGGTCCAGAAATCCAAGCTCAGCTGAAACTTCAGACCCTTCTACCTAAAAATTCATATATAGATATATATGAGAAACAACAATAATGTCAATAGTTGTATAGCAAGGATAAATAATTCAAAACCTAGAACAGACTAAATAATGCATTTAACTTTCTCATAAACTTGCCTGTAAAGCTTGGACATTCCTTTCCAGTTCAGCGATGTACTGAAGTTTCCGAACTCGCGAACGTTGAGCAAATTGTCTGCAGTAAACAGCATCCAAGGTCATATATACAAATCTGAAAACTATATATTCAAGCGTAGGTTTCCTCAACATACATATTATTCTTTAATTTGTTAATGCTAATTATGAATAGCAAAAGGACAAAATTCAAACATGCAGTAATCAAGGATTCTATAACCATGGAAGGGTAACACCCCCCTCCCAAAAAAAAAAGGGATTCTGAACATAATTAGCAAAGAAGTAGAATAGAGAATGCAGTATAATTAATCAATGATCTTGGTCCCTATCATAGCTGAGCCACCAAAACGCTTAGTATTTGAATAATTTGATAAATCAAAATGTGAATTACTTATCTAGCCATTAGATGAAAAGCATACAAAAGGGAAATTGAAGATCCAGAAAATAGAAGGCCTACATATTTTAAAGTACAATCTCTATCAGGTCAGTACATGTTATAGTGCAAGAGAAATACAATAAGTTTTTTTTTTTTTTTTTCTAGAGTACAATCAATTTTCTTCTTCTTGTCCTCCTTTTCATCTTTCCTTTTTTTCTTTTCTTCTTTTTTCTTTTTTTTTCTTTTTTTTTTTTTTTTTTTTTTTTTGGGGTGGGGGAGGGGTGGCGTGGGTTGTTAGGGGTGTGAACAGGGTACAAATTATAACATTGAAACATCTTAAAAGCACGCTTATGTCAAAAAACACAAATTTTCTTCAGACTTATAGCAAACTACAAACCATTCCCCATGTTAAAAGTTCAGGAATCAAACATACTGTGAGCACATGAATAAATGTCTTACTGTTTTGCACGCTTTGGATCTGTCTCTGATGCAGAAGGCTTAGCATAAGAGTTATCCCTCTTATCAGAAGAACCTTTTAGATTGTGTGACCCAGATTCTCCCCGTTCTTGCTTGTCAGTAGCTGAAGGCGGAACCCTGTCCAATTCCTGTGGAACAGATAACTGTACAGAGCTTTGACATACAATATTATCCCTGGAAGATAGAAGGCCACTTATGTAGTTAATAGAATTCAAAGAAGAATCCCATGACCTATTCTGCAGCCTCCCAAAAGAAGCTGGCTCCGTGTAGAAAGAAGCATGACATGCCTCTTTGCAAGGATCAAATTCCAGTGATCCCCAACTAGGCAAAGTGGCATTTTTAAAGTTGTCCTGAGCTATATTTTCCATGTTAAAAGCATTAGCTGCATCCAAGTAGGCAAATGAGTCACTTGAAGACCGCCGATGACCCCTTCGTAAAGGTGATTCTGGCTCATTAAGGAGATCATCAAGCCAAGAAGGTTGATCCTCTGTTAGAAAGCTCTCCGAGGAAGTACGTTGGTGGTGTCTATGCCCCTCGCGTTGCTTTGGAATACCTTTCGATCCTATTGCAGGACTGGGTCCATAATCAGCATAGGATGGTGAAATGCTCGGAAAGGGACTTTTAGGAGGCAGCAGTGATTGTTTTCCTGAGTATGGCAAACTTCTAATATGTGAAGACCCTTTTGAATTTGCCATGGCATAAATAGAACAGTTCCTCCAGACTGCCAAAGAAACTGCCATGAAATGACAGGTATCAGAACTTGTCAAGCAAAGCAACAAAAAATAAAACAGCATCAGATTATAATGCCTACACATTTTGAAATGCACCTCAATTCCGTTCGCATTGATCATGAGATCAAATTAAAAGTTCATAAAATGTGCTATTGGTGTATACACGGACAGAAAGATCAAGATAGCATTTCAGATAACACACAATTCAATTTCCCAGGATAACAGATTAATGACCTACAATGATATCATGAACCCCAACCTCCTCATGGAATCGGAGAAACGAGTATTTAATAATTGACATTGTGCAAGATGCTACTAATTTCCATTTGTTCATGAAGACTAATTAGTTTCATCAAATATCTATCAACCATTGTTACCAAAGTAAGAATCAAAATTGAAAAGAAAAAAAGCAAGGCCTACAAAATATAGAGGATATTAGAAGCGATTAGTAGTGAAACAGGAAACAAATCACAAGAAAGAAAATCAATGTAATAGCAAATTACTAGAAGTGAAAAAGAAAGCACATCACAAGAAAGAAATTCAAAGTGATTAGCAAGTGGCATACGACAAGCAAGAAGTTCAACCATAACAACAATAACTACAACAATGCATTGAAGTTTCAAGAGCAGAAAAGATTTTGCATTTCACATTTTCGTTATGCAAGTAACAGGAAATCAAGTTTCGAGTAGTCATTCTAACCGCACTTCAAATGGTAAACTTTGTGAATGTTCTTTGGTAATTCATAGTTGAAATAGAAATGAGATGACTATTCTCAGTGGCCAAAGAAAAACCTAATTTCGTAAAAACGGTTCCTCCCCCCCCCCCCCAATCTCTTCTTTTGAGTAATTTCCCATTACTTTATCAACTTTTTCAGCTTGCATCTCCAAATTCTATACATTTGCTTCACAGCATGATTTATTGACAACAGTTCTCTTTTAACAGTCAACGTTTACTTGCTCTCATTAAAATAGTATCTATTAGAACAAAATTACAATTAGGGCCAATCGAGGGAACTTAAAATCTCAGTGACACATTCCCCCAGTCTTTTAGTCCTAAAGCACTAAATTTATCAAACTATTCACTAAGACAACTGTTCCCAACAGATATGAGAGATGCAAGCTACTTCAATTATGTGGAGATAATGCCCTATCAAGGAACTCTGAATTCTTTATCAGCTAGATGATAAACAAGTCTACGAGCTCCCCCAATCCAAAAAAATAAAATAAAAAAATAATAATCTGTGAATCACAAATAAAGTTTACATTGTTCCATACAGTCCCTTGGCATCCACTATCTGATCCACATCGACATCACCCTTCCAAGATCAGCAACACACCAGAGATTGTACTGCCAAAACCAACCACTCTTCTTTAAACATTGTTTCAAATACTTACATAGCTGCTTTACCGGCATTGAATTTGATCTAAGCCAAATGAGAAATTAAAAAAAAAGGGTGGCGTTCCTGCCCGGTGGCAAAGGCTAGCGAGAGCCAATGAGGCCCCCCTATTGTTTCAACCAATAGGGAGCAGGGAAGGTTCAAGATCAGAATACTTTAGTGCACCTGGTAAAGAGTTTCAAGTTACCCCAGTGCCCAATCCAGGACATAATAAGGGCAGTTACTTGCCACGTAATGAAAACTAGTATTATAACTTTGGTTGTAGCTTGTACCAGCCACAGGATTACTAATGCAGTGCTAATCTCGGACAAGGGAAGTCCAGTGGGAGATCAGAACCTAGGAATCAAAATAGCAAGTCAACCACAACATAGAAACAAGGAATCAGAGTAGGAAACTCAGGTGAACATAAATAGCAAGCGCATCAGCAACTAGTAACTAGTAGAGAATAGAAACAAAGAAGAACTGTCGCTGTAACAGAATCCAGACATAGCAAAAAACTGCCAACAGAACTTCAGTTCGATGGGCATGAGTTGCTTGGATATGTTGGCTCTAGAAATATTTTTAACACTTGAGTGGAAGACTTACAAAGGTTAATGAACAGAATAGCAAATTGAGAACCAGAGAAACTGAACTCATATGCACAAGTATAGAGAAATCAGAAAACTGATCTAGAGAAAGAGAAGAAAAATAGAAAAAGGATATGGACTAAGCCTCTCACCTAGAACTTGACTAGCTTCTCGCCAATCCAAATTGGCATCCCACCAAGATACCTAGGCTTCCCACAAGGAATTCCCTAATTATCATGAAAACGGAGCTCTAAATCTCACATAACCAAAAAGAAAAAGCTATGTTTGAATCTCAAAAGTGTAAGGGAGTTGTGTAGCCCCTTTTCTTTATTTATAGAACTAAGAAATAACAGAAATTGTGAAACTCACCATGCACAAACAAAGAAAGTCCTATTGCAACTTAACTCTTGAAAATAAAAGTATCTAGAAACTCTAAGAAAATAAAAGAAAATACCTAATTTCGTATAGGCCACAAATCCCTCATATTTAGGTTTATAGAATTGACCTATTACAAAAGAAAACCCAAAAATACTAAACACATGACCCATATAACTTATTAGACACTAAAATTAAACCTATTGGACCAATCTGACCCAACCAATAGTTTGGTTTGCAGCTGGGCTTCTTGTTCTTCTGAACTGCATCAATTACCTTCATCATTTACAATATGCTATCGACATGAACACAGCCATATGTCAACCAAATGTTTAAGGGTCAAGTAGTAAGTGGAGAACCAAAAAGGAGGAAAGGAAAATATATTGGGTGAACAGACACATGTTATCAGCATTTTTTTTCTTCCTCTATTTAATTCCTTCATTTTGGTACTCCATGGTGATACCTCAAATCTAGTAATAAATTTCAACAATGGTTACTGGATTAACAGTTCATTCCCAAGCTATCAAACCACACCAACAAGCAATTAAACATTCTTTCAAACATTTAGCCTCACATGAGAGCACCTCCTTCTCCTTGGAAGCTAAGAAGCATATAACACAGCAACCAACTGTGCGATCGTTTAACACAAAATGGTTCGTCTTTATGACAACTGACACACATCCAAACCTGGTTAAAAATTGCCAACCACCCCCCCCCACCCAAAAAAAAAAAAAACTGATTCAAGAGATTGGCAGGGGGTGGGAAAAAAAAGTATTTAACAAATCGCAGAAATTACAATAACATGAAAAACGAGACTTCAAGGGCGGGGGGAAATAGGAATTTTTTTTAAAGAAAAAACACGTAAACCAAATAACAGAAGAAATTAAATAAGTAGAGAAACAATGGAAGATTTTGAATATACAGAAAACGAAAGGAAGAACAGCAAACAATGGAAGATTTCTAATATACAGAAAACGAAAGGAAGACAGCCATAGAAACTTGATGAATTAAAGAGAATGCATATACCAGACCGAGACGAGCAACAAAGCAATCCTCTTCGCGTCCTCTGTACTCCGAGAAACAAACCCTAGAATCAGAACCCTAAGAAATATTTTTTTTTTCTTTTTCTTTTTTTT
>NW_024868110.1:20978-37745 GCF_013358625.1 Macadamia integrifolia
GGTGACTGCCTGAAAGTGCCCCAACGGGTAGAAAGTCCCGGTCGACCGGTGACTGCCTGAAAGTGCCCCAACGGCTATATTTTGCCTCAACGGCTCTTGGCGGTCGACTGGCTATGATGGCGGTCGACCAGTGGTCCCAATATACGTCCATTAGAGCCTGATTTCCTGCCTAAAATGCTTCACTAAGTTCACCTATAAATACCCAAACCGCTCTTAATTAAATAATCATTAAGAAAGAGCTTTAAGAGCATGTTGGATCAATGCTTTGGATTTTTTGTGATGTTTTTAAATATGTGACTTGGAAGAGAGTAGGTTCCTTGGATCAATCAATACATTTATTGAGATCCATTTGTAGTTATGGGCAATCCCACATGAGAGCATTCTCATTGCATTTTCATCCAATCATCTCTTTCCTTAAAATTTTATTTTGCAAAATTAACCATGTTACTGTACATATCATGGATTATGAAATGTCCAACCAGTTTAAAACAAATAAAAAAATAGCCACAACCAGATTTAGACAATGAAAAATAGGAAATCAAACCCCATCGTCCGTCACGGCGTCGTTGCTCAATAATATTAAAGAAGACCCGTTTAAAAATCGGTTACACCCGTTTAACATTAAACATGTCCGTGGCCCGGTTAAGGCCCGACTAAAACCCGATTAAGGCTTGATTTTAATAGCCCGAGGCCGACCGACCGAATATAAAGTGTACCATGCCCTCACTAACTAAGCCCGATTAGTTAAATGGGCGGATACGGTGCAACCTTTAAAAGTCTTCAAGCCCGATTAAGCCCGATCGAAACTGGACCGGCCCGACCGGTTGACACCCCTAATACACAATATTATGTAAGAATTACTTTTAAGGACAAAGAAGTCTTCCATAGGCTCTATTTGATTACAAGGGAAAATTGAAGCGAAGGGAAGAAAATGGAAGGGAAGTGAAAATTTTCAAATTAAAAAGGAAAATTTTATAATCACTACCCAACACAATTATACAAATTGTTTAAATTTCTTATTATATTTAGTAATGATACTTTTTAGATGTAATTTTTCTTTTACTTTTATCATCTAGGTTAATGTCACTATGTGCTTGTTTTGACTATCTATGCTCCCCCACACGGAAAGACTATGGAATCAGTTGATCATATTTTCCTTGACTGTCCATTTGCCAGAGCAGTTTGGTTTGCTTCCCATTGGCTTTTATTTCTCCCACTAACAACCCTTACCTTGGCGGTACCATCCAAAGTAGGAACACATTTACAACGCTGATAAAAGGTTGAATCATGATGTCTTGGGTTTGTCAACATATATCTATTGCGCTATTTGCGTGCCTATAATAAAATTATTTTCAAAGGTAGTATTTGCTCTCTCGCCAAAGTCGCGTAAAAGGCTAAGAGAGAATTTAATGATTTCAGCACCTCCTTTGCCCCCACCCCAAACCAGTATTTTCTGCACACAGACTGCAAACTTCATGCTCCCACCATGTTGGAATCCTCACCCGTCCTTCTGTAAACTTAATTTGGATGCAACATCGATTGGCGATGATGGGGCTTGGGCTTCATTGTTGGCAACGATCAAGGTGAATGGATTGCTACTATCTCGGAGCCTTCTAGCTTTGACTACTTAGTCCTTCATGGGGAGGCAGCCTTAGCGATCAGAGCAGGTCTTCTTCAATGTATTTCAGAATGTGGAGGTTGAAACAAATAACTACGAGCTTGCTCTCCTTCTAAGCCATGAGAACTAGTCCCCGAAGTTGAAAATTTTGAGCATTTCTCAAGACACCATGTACTTACTTCTTTTTTTCACTCGTGCTCTTTTAAGCACATTACTAGGGAGATTAACAGCGACTCCATAACTTGGAAAAGCCCTATCGATAGCGTGTAGGATAGTTTGGCCAAAATCCACTCCTAAAGGCAAAGTCACATTTTGGACACAGGTTCCAAATATGTCAGAGGGTTCTACTCAGGCTGGGTTTAGGGTTTGGGTTTGGGTTTGGGTTTGGGTTTGGGTTTGGGTTTGTGTTTGGCATTGGGTTTAGGTTTAGGTTTAGGTAAGGGTTTGGCAATTGATGAAAATTCAGGAGGGACCAACGTGAACCATAGTTCAATGTATTTCAAATGAAAACCCAAATTTATCATTGGCCATACTTGAGTTTCAACATTTCAAGGAAGTAATTCAAAGTTAATTGATGTCTTAATCACCTGAAAATCTAATGCCAATCATTCATTTAAGTTTTAAGAAAAAAAAATCAATATTAAGTCCTAATTTGGTGTGATTTCTATATCAATTTTGAATTGATTTCATGAAATAGTCAACAAACAAATTTTTGGTCAACAAATTGAAACTAATTTGTTGTATCAATCAAGAATATTGCAAGAATAAGAAATCCATTTGGTAGTTCAATTTCTAAGCATAGATTCTCTATATTTATTTGGGAGAAGATAATAGTGGTAGGGGCGGGACCAGGAAGAGGGTGGTGGTGGTGATGGCGACGATGAAGGGCGTGGAAGGTAAGGATGTCAATATATAACCAAAACAATTTACCGGAACCAAAATCGACCGGTTATAACCGAACCGAACCACATCGTAGTAAATTGATCTGGTTTTGGTTTTATAGACCATAATTCAGGTTTGGAACCGAACCAAACCGAAAAACCGATGGTTAACTGGCACCTAGTATTAAAGACTTAAAGCGTTTTGAATTTTGATGGGTCTCTACGAAAAAAGGGAAGAAAAAAAAAACAAAAAACAAGAAACAAAGTACTAACCGAGAAGGGAGCTTCACTTTCACACAATCACACTTACTTGATTTTCTAATTTCTAGGATCATAGTTAATTAGTTATAATATGTGTAGTCTTTTACATAGAAAGTATATTATCCTTGGCAAAATAAATGTATATTGTATTAACTCTTTAGGAAATTTAATATATGTAGGATTCACACTAGTTAGGATGCAAACCAATTTCTAAGACGACATTATTAACCCCGTGTAAACCGGTTGTAAACCGACTAACAAAAACCGATTAAAAACCACTAAAACCGAAACCGGATGAAAATGACCCTGATTTCACCTTTTTTCTATCCTGTGCAGTTTTGGTTTCACCTTATCAAAATGTAAACCGAACCGAATAATCAAAACCGCACCATTTGGCACTCCTAGTGGAAGGGCATGGTGGTGGTGAGACAATTAGGTGACGAAAATATGGTGGAATTTTTATTTTTTACAGAAAATTGTTGTTGTGCCTATCAAATTAATCACATGCTCATTAAAGAGCAAGAGTGATGTCAAATAAAATGAAAATTCTGAAATAATTGTGTAGTTTTTTTAGAATTTCTAATCCATTTGATTTCTATTCATTAAAATAAGTTGTAAAATCAAACCAAACAATTTTTGAACCGAAGATCATCACATGAAACTGAGATAGAAATTAGACTAGGTCAGGCGTAAACTTCTACATCATCAACTCCATGCGTGAAAGCTAGCAAAACCCATCAATATGCACCACTAACCTTCCTACCAAGTGACCTATCATGCTTTCTTTAATTTATGCAATCTTTGGGGTGGTGGGACATCATTTGTGCTATTTTTTTCTTGTTTTAGAGGAAGAAATTAAATGAAAGAGAAAACAAAGTACATGATTAAAGTCCAGGTATATCTGACGAGAAAACAAAATGATACAAAAATAAATAAATAAAATATTAGAAATCTCCATCTTCAACATTGCAGTCAACGGAGAATTCTAATCAAAATTATTTTCATAAATATTTATTTTTTGTAATCCAATTCCCAA
Source organism: Macadamia integrifolia (assembly GCF_013358625.1). Classification (NCBI taxonomy): domain Eukaryota; kingdom Viridiplantae; phylum Streptophyta; class Magnoliopsida; order Proteales; family Proteaceae; genus Macadamia; species Macadamia integrifolia. The sequence continues at coordinate 24,775 of NW_024868110.1, forward strand.
GTGATCTCAGCACCAACATAGTACGGGGGTCATCCTATATGTGATATTGTTTTTTCTGCTTGCACCTGTTTTGACTAGTATATCAATTACACTATTGGCTTCTCTAAAATTAATGTTTTCTTCTCCAAAAAACCATTATTCTAAATATGAATTGATACAGAGAAACTGTACCAGAAAAACCATGAAAATTTCTAATTTTCTTTCCCTGAATAGTAGAGATACCACAGAAAATGAATCACACACAATTGATTGTTTCTCAACCTTCTTTTCTAGGTCAATATTTAGACCATGAAAAAAAGTTAGAATTTGGCAAAAGAAACGAATGCATGAATATACGAAACAAAATCATGGTTGTCCAAACTTGTTATACTTTGTAGATAAATATATATATAGGACAAAGTTTTCTTCCACCGCTCAATGGAGGAAGAGAAGATCCTGATGTGACCACCACTCTCCCCATATATATCCCCTTATTGTATGGTATTGATGAACCACGGTGAATCAATGCCCGTTCAACGTATCATTAGGGAAATTCGGTGGTAGAAAATATTTCTCTACCACCATGTAGCAAAAATCATGGCAAAAGCAGCAAACAAATAGCACCGAGAAGGTAATGCAAAAAGGTCTCCTAGAATTTACATTATCAAAAATAGAAATTGTTAGAGCAAACACCAAGAAATACGAAAATAAACAGACAATAGATCCGCACAACACAGAGATTTAATAAGGTTCATACACCGGTGTGGTGTGCTACATCCTCGGGCGAAGAAGAAGATGTTTCACTATACAAAAGAGAGATTACACCCAAGCAGCGGTGAGAAAACTCGTCCTGAAACCCTAGCTCGAAAACCCCCCTAAAATACAATGAATTGCTCAACAAGACAACAATACATTATATACTCCAAGTCACGGGTCGACCCATTGGGTCGCGAGCCCAACCCCTCTGTTTCCATCATAGATCTTAGAAAACTTCCCATTCGCGTCGCCACCAAAATATGTCAGAGTGGGTCTATCTTCAAAATGGGTCAAGAATTCGAGACAAACTTAACAGAAATTTCCATATGATTCATGACACAAAAGTGACTAATCTACACATATTTGTAAGAGGAAGGTGTGATTCCATGTATATGACAAATAAGGAAAGATGATCCATGGTGCAACAGTCTCAATGGAGAGCTTAAGGCATCAATTTCTACTTGTGTGTGGCACTTTTGAGGTCAGCTTCAGTAACAAGGCTTATCAAAACTGGTTTAATTCCCGGATCACTGCTACTACTTTTGACAAATAAATGAAGTGGTACATCATTGAAACATATTTATGGAGTTGACAGTTTTTGTTTTTGTATATATGAATGATTATCTATGCATGTGTTTGCATATATAAACATTAGTACAACTTGCTCATATGGTGCGTGGTCTAGTAGCTAAAATGTCTAAAGAACCATTCAAACTTATGGGTGAGTTGGTACCGCTCTATTATGGTAAGATATGAAGAAATTATAGGGGGATTTTGGCATTTCACTATGATATTTATAGATAGATGATTTGGCTATTGGTTTCTTTTGAGTTGTTTTTAACTTGAAATATCCTTCATTACCTTTCTTAATACAATCTCCAAGACAATGATAGTTTGGCTATTTTTATCACTTATTCTTTTGTGGCTTTATTTGTTCCAATCTAGATAGAGATCTTCATATGATGTTTTCAAATGCCAATCCTTTTGATTCTCATTATAGAAATAAACAAAAAGGATAGTGATCCAGGCTTTTTCTCAATTTGTTTTCTCTTTTTATGTTTTGTGATTTATTTTGCAATCTGGTCAATGTATGAGTTGGCTTATAGAGCTTTATAACACATTTATTATTTAAGAATATTTAATTTACTTATCAAACAGAGTGTGGAATAAAAAGAAACCAATATAATTTTTGCAATTCTAATATGACGAGAGTGGGCATAATATGTGATCCATTATGTAATAGATGGAAATTCACTTGCCCCTTATATAGTTCATGTTGTATAATACATAATCAATTTGTTAATTTCTTTTGAATATTTAGGAATTATATACCATTTCCAATTGGGTATTTAAGTAGAATCTATTTTCTACTCCTAAATAAGGTAAGAGGTCTATTTTTCTTTGGCAATCATATCCAATTTTGTCTCTTTATATTATGTTTTTTTGCTTTATTTAATGTATGGGGTAGGTTTAGACCATTTAGTTTGATTTTTAATCATTTCTATCATGTCCTAACAAACACCCACACGTACATTTTTGTATGGTACTAAAAATATTTTACACAATACGTACATTTGCACATTTACTAGTATATTGTCAAACTAGAATGATGTAACTGATTACTTTACTTTATTGCCATATTCGAATAAAAGATAACTCTCTCATGCTTCCTTGCCTAGAGGGACACTGGCGGCATTGGCATGGTGTCCTTTGAGCCTTACTTATTTCTCATTTACAAAGAGGCCTCTCATGCTACATTCCCAAACCAAATTACTTAACCAAATCTCTGAAACTTTAATCCATAGGAACAACCATTGCATATCCCATCTTCTATTCAAGGATGATTTGAGGTGCATCATTATATAAGATTCTAGCTGATTACTGCTTATTTTTAGAACAAGAACTTAATTTGGGTACGGATTTTTGAAAAAAGAACTTTATCAAAGCAAGTTATCGGGTAGGTTAGGCTTTTGGGACTTCGAGAACCTTAATTTGGCCCCCCTTGCCAAGCAGGGTAAGTATATAGTTCACCAGTCCAATGCTCTTTGAGTGAGGGTTTTGAAAGCTAAATATTTCCCAATAATAGTTTCATAAATGCTAGGTGTTGGTCTAATTCATCTTAGGCTTGGCGTAGTATTGTGAAGGGGTCAGATATTCTTTCCCATGGGCGTCATAAGGTAGTAGGCAATGGTGTTCGTATTTCATACTTGGATACCTACAAATCCTAGTGGTCGGCTTTCCTATTCTCCTTAGCCTACCCCTTTTAGCGTATGTTGGAATTAATCAATGATGTTTCACGTTCCTGATATTTTACCCCATGACGTGAATGAAGATGGTCGTGTTGCACACATGGCCCTTGGCCTGGCTTTTTGCAGTGCTCAGTGGAATACCTACCCAAGGGTTGGTCACTTGACCAACTCATCTCAACTACATCAGTGCATGGTTTGCACTAATTTCCTTGCTTTCCAAGAATTGTGGCCTTGGCTCCATGTTGACTCCTTCATGGGTCTGTACTTGGCCCTATGTGGGTTTACTATATAATGGCCAATATTGAAAAAACAAACAAAAAGAAAAAGAAGAAGGAAAGAGATGATCATGTTTCCATTTGTCTTTTGTGGGTCCTAGTTATGTGCTGGTTCTTAACGTAACTCCCCCTCCTTCTGGTCTAGGAGGTCGGGGATTGATTGTTTTCTCTGTTGATGTTAATTTCATTGTTGTCTAAGATTTGGCATGCTCTTGTGCTTTAGCCCCTGCTATGAAGGCAAAAGCTATTCAGGATGGTGTACTACTGACTCTTCGGATTCATGTTCAACTGCTAATGATCTATTCGGATCGCTTGTTGATTATCTCTACTCTTTGGCGGTAAGTGGTTTCCTTTGATTGAACTCCTTGTGTAGTGGTTAATGACATTTTCGTTTTTTTTTTTTTTTTTTTTTTTTTTTTTTTGCGTTTGATAGTATAGTTTCATGTATAACCAAGTTCATACAATGGAGATGTTTTTTTTTTTTTGGCCCAGAGCACCTCCAAGTTCAAGCCACTAAGATTTGGTGGCCTAACCCTCCTATTTTTTTATGTTTCTTCTCATGTTGGCCAGAGTTACTCCTTCGCCAATTTTCTCTAATAAAGTTCAGTTTCAAAAAAAAAAGAAGGGGGAAGTTTTCTTGTGGAGGTGTGCAATTCTTGTTTGTGCACAGGAGCCAAATGGGAGTGCACGAAGAAGTATCAATAGAAGAGTGATTTACCATTTCATGGGGGTGAGCCAGTCATTCTCCCCCCTTCCCGGCCCCCACGCAATAGAAACCATTGAAACTATTTCCAAAAAAAAAAAAAAACCAAAAGTAACATACCTATAGTCCCATGCACATAAAATGACAAAAATATAATTTTTTTTGGGTAACGTAACCATAGAATATAATTACGATATGGAAAAACCTGACTCCTCTTTCTTAGGTACCTTTTTTTAGATCCAGCTCCACTCCTGAGCACTGATCGCCTTGGTTTGTCCATATCTATCTGGACGATCGACACGTGCCCAAGTGATGATCCAATAACTGTGCTTCTACCGATCAGAACAAAGGCAGCACATCTAGAACCATTAGATCACCGCTTGAATACATGTCGATCACCCAAGTAACTATGAACAAAACCTGGGCAATCAACTCTTAGGGGAGAATCCCAATCCTTTCTTTTAACAGATCTATGAGACAAACAATTCAGTTTTTGAAATTTTGATCATAACTAACAAAATATTTGGGTTCACCACGGTTTAAAATCATGTGTACTCAATCCTCAATTCCCCATTGTGAAACTCGAGAGGGGGGAGATGAGAACCATTCAGGGGGATGTGCTTGTTTTCCCAACCTAGAACCTCTCCCACTGACTCTAATTACCCCCCAACGACTGATTTGTTGGACCAGTTCAACATCAAGTCCGGTCCACTCAAAACAAATGGTCCTCTACTCAAAGTTTGAGTTTGAAGGCCAACCAATGGGATCCTGTCTAGCTCTGAAAGCACCCAAATATCCCTTCTCTGTAATCTCAACTTTTAAAACCTCAATAGTAGTGTCAGGCCTTCCATTTTATTGGAGATTGTCAAGAGGAAATTAAAACCAGTGGTTCCCTCCAGCAATTGCTCTTTTTTGCTTTTCCTTCTCCTTGTCCTAATAACTTTGAATCGTTCAGTGGCCTTGTTCCTAGATCAACAAACTGGCCGGTCGATAATGTTCACAAATGGACCACTTGATAGACTACTACGTGACTCTGTTCTTCCTCTTTGGCTGAGAACCTGGTCCATCATGTCACTGTGTTTCTAGCTTTTGGTTTTCTTCTTGAATAAAGTTATGCAAAAAGGTTTTTTGAGCCACTGGTCTGGGTATGATACATTAGTATCTTAGTGTGTATCTTTTTTTTCTTCGTACTTCATTGGTGTGTCTCCCTCGCTTGCTTAGAGAACCCTCAGTCAAATGTTATTTAAGTAGAAAGTCAAAAAAAAAAAAAAAAAAGACAGGCAATCTCCTACACCATATCAATCATGGTGTGGAAATGGTCTCCCTATGTTACCAAAAACAAAGAAATGGTCTCCCTAATAGGGGTCGACATGGTTACATAAGAGAGAGAGAGAGAAGGTGTCAATGCAGGCTTACATAATCTGAATATAAGAGGGCGTGGAAGTCACTAAGATTTGAGAAGATGAAATCGAGGTTGGGATTGGTCAAGGCCAATACTGATTCAATCCAGATCGAACAAAAATACCCCTGAATTCAATTAAAAGACATTTTTTTATCATCTTACCCTTTATCCGTTATGAGCCACTGAAACAGTATTGACCAATAATTGATGGGATCGAACAAGGCCGATGCAGGTCCAATCAAAACTATTCAAGCCGATTCGATCAGATTCCTCCAACTATGATTCCCCACTGCCTGAGTGGGCATCTTTTCCCCCAAAATAAATAATTTTGCATGGTTCAAATTTTCACTCTTTGTTAGATCCATGGCAGGTATGGTGTAGATGGTCCCAAACCTAACCAAATATCTAAAACCTGACTATATAGGAAAATGACCTAGTCCCATCTTCACCTTGTGCGATTTGTACTTTCTTATCCCTTCTCTTTGTTTTTCCCTGATTGAGATTATAGAGTGCCTAAGTAACACATCTAATAGATAAACTCGGATACAGTTCAAGATTAAGTAACGATAGTATTAAAGTCAAAAAAAATAATCACCAACTAAGGTTTTTTTATGGGATGAGGGGAGAGGGAAGGGTTTAAAAAATAAAGTGGAGTGGAAAATGTTTTAACAAAGCAATTAATATTGCCATGTGAACTGCTTATTTTGTCATTCTCAATGTTGGATAGTTGGAGATGACTTATACTGGTCAAAATATCATTTGAGGACATCTCGCACCTATTTTACTTACCCATCATGTATAAAATTTTAGTTTTCCCTTTTCAATAATAAAAATAGTTCTCAGTGGGGAGAATTCAGCCTCCATCGGTGCCTCAATCTATTTCTCTCCTCATTTGAAATAATAAGCCACATAGGAATAGGAAAGAAAGAGAATGTGGGGGTGGTAACGCAGGCTATGCTCCCCACAGATAAGACTCCCCTACAAATATTATAGTGAATCCTAAGGAGAATGAATTTTGTTAAGCATGAAAATGGAATGCGAAAAAGTGCTTGAAGAACTCAAGAGATAAAAATGTTATTTTATTTTAATAAAAAAAAAAATTTTTAGAAGTTGCAAAAAATACATTCTAAATAAGTCTCAAAGGAAATGGGAATTATGTTTTTTATTTTGATTGTGGTTATGTTATTATGTAGACTCTGCAGAAGAAGCCGAAGGGAAGGCCATCGAATAGGGACCATATGAAGCGGCAGGACTGTGTATCAAGTGGATGGAAATATCAAATATGGATTGATTCTAGCTAGCTGGCGCTCTGAAAGGAAAACTATCATAAATGGTTGTGGAAGTTATTCCATCTTTTATTTCTTACAGTATCATATTTTCATCTTTTTATTTTGTTCGTATATAAAAAAACAGGATGGGATGTAGTTTGGCCAGCTCATGTATATATTAGCTAATAGATCAAGAACTACTAAGTCTCCAAGGATGATATTAGGGGTAAATTCAAATTTCTGAAATCTTGGTTAGCTTTCTAATAGATCTTATTTCTATTAAAAAAAAAAATCTCAGTTGGATCTGATCGAGTGCTTCATTTAGCCAAGTTCAATTGGGTGGATGGTTGTGTTGGTGTACGATGTCTTGTATTCCGTCAGAGTTTAATCCAGGGAGTACTGGTGCAGCATCTCAACAAGCAGGACTGCGGTCTCGCTAGTCGGTTAGTTGGCCATTGGGGTTGCAAAGGGGGCAGGAGGCCCCCCTGCATACCAGGGGGTGTAGGAGGGCGCAGCCCCATGCTCGAATTTTTTATTTGAAGGCAATTGTGTACTTTCCGGATTAGGATTTTTCTCTATATATTTGTAGCGAGGGTTTCTTTCTCTGTAATGCAAACAATACTGAGATGTGTGAGGGACGAGCGCTGTAACCCTATTCTCCATTGATAGTGAAGCAGGATCTTATCTCACCAGGGACGTAAGCAATCTTGCCGAACCTCGTAAATCTGTGTGCGTTGCTTGTTCTTGTTTTTCTATTATCTTCTGCATCGTTTTAGGGTTGCGTTTCTACATGGTTGATGGTTCATTACATAATTCTAATTTATTATAAAAGACAATTTCAATGTATAAGAAAAAAGGAAAATTTTAATAATTGAATGGGATGGTGTTTCCTATCCAAGAGTGTGATTTACGCTAAGTTTCCTGGGTCTATCTCTCTCCTTCAATAAGGAGTAGAGATGTCATTTCATAGGGGGAGGAGATCGACATAAGGGAGTATTGACATAGATCACGCTCTCGGATAGAAACCATTTTCTTTATTTGAAAATACAAGTAATACTTTGGCTTACCATACATCAGATTTTGTTGTCCAATTCAATTTTGTGAAAAAAAAAATTGTCTTCAGTTACACTCTCCCCTTCCCCCCTTTTTCTTTAGGTAGGTCCAAGGAAAGATCAATTTTTTATCTCTTTATTGTGAGGAGTTGGTCTTTACCAAATACCAACTGAGCTACTTCCTTTAGATTTTTTTTTTTATTTCCCCTCTCATCTTCAACAACAATAAAATATTTAATAATATTTATAAACTTTTTGCATGTCTAAACTTCTAATTTGTCCAATATAAAATCTGAATTAACCTAATTCCCTTCATTATAATAATAAATAAATAAATAAATAAATAAAAAACACATGTACAATAGGTTGAGTCTTTTTTTTGTTTCCAAAAAGAATCCTAGAAGGCAGTGTGATCTCTAACTCAAACATAAGGAGGGTCAAATGACCATCCCACCCCATAAAAAACGAAAATCTCACTACTGTCCGTGCTTCTACTTGTGCTTCCATTTGGACAATGCTTTCTGTGCAAGTGGGTGCCCTACGCCCCGACACAGTTGTGTCTATGAATATCTCTCTTCTGCTTAACGACTTCTCCGCTTCCCTTTTAGTTATTTTAAGGGGGCGTTGTGAGTGGGTGATTGCAATCGGTGTAGTTTACATTCTAAACAGAAAACTCAAATCTCATTTCTTAATTATCGAGTTTGTCTGAAGTCATGGTGAGTGAGGAATTCTTTTACCGATGATTATCATTGATCAAAAGCTAAGGTGTTTTTTCTTTCTTCAATTTTGTATCCAGTTGTGAAAAAAAAAAAAAGAGAAGTTAAATCTCATAATCATAATTGCATAGATAATGAGAATCACAATAACTTGACTTTATTAAGTTAACGGTGTGTATCGAAAAACCTCCACAAGCAATTGCGAAGGATTAGAGACGCTGGTTGGCTAACGATCATAACTCTGAAATCACATGCCAATTAAGTCATCTCCGTCACAAGCTAGGCACCAATCATACGAAAAAAAAGATTCTAAGAAACAAGTTTGAAGAATGGTTGTTAGCCAAAGGTGACCGGCTCAATGAGCACCTTTGGGCGATTACGATAGCAAGCCCCTTTAAGGATAAATAGACCGAGAGGAAGAATTTCAAAGCAAGTGTATGAGCACGTAAGGTCAAATCCCATTTTTTATGGCGGAATATCAAGAATAGATTCACAAATCCAGATCAGCTAACAACCAGTAACAAGTCTCTCAAAAGGCTTTGGTATTCAGGGGGATATGGGACATGTTCTATCCATTCTGGATAAGGAGCCATGTGCTCTGATTTCCCACTCCTTGGGCTCTATCCAGTTTTGGGGCAGCTACTTAAACTCTAGAACTCTAGTTACACCCTTGGCATCCAATAAATATCCAACTCAACAATACTTCTTCAGACTCAATCGAAAAATGGCGAATTGTGAATTGCATATAGTGATGATCGAGATGAGACTAAGGTCTACTGCTGCACTTGGATAGGCAGAGGAAAACTATGAAGGGCATTTTCAACCTCCAACATATATAAAGGCAATAATAAAATTTTTGGGTTTTTTTTTTTTGGTAGAAAGATTTTTGGGTTAAGGTGAAGGAAAAACTTCTGCCTTCCTTAATAGTCACTTAAGCATAGTTTTTTCTCTTCAATTTGCCACTCTTTGAGTTCAATACTTGTGCAAATGCTTTACAGTTCCATACTAATTGACAGGACGTGGGGAGACCCTGTTCATAAAAACTGGTGGGGATGCCAATCAATTCCCTTTTAATTATTTACTTAATTATTTATTTATTTTAGATCAGAGTATTACAATTAAAAAAAAAATTCTTTTTTTTTTTTTTACAATCACGGTTCAAGTTACAATACTGGATTGGACACTGCCAATCCTGAGTTGACTCAGTCAACTCCAACTGATCTTAGACGAGTTTGAATGGAAATAAAGATCAAAAGAACATTCCTGAGTTGACTCAGTACATTAATTGTTGATCCATGATTAAAACACCCAATGTTGATTGGCTTTTGATGAATTTTGAATGAGATTGAGGCAACATTCTGATACTCCATCCCATTAACAAGATATCAACCAAGGAAAGAAGAGGGAGGCGACGTGAGTTAAAAATGAGGACAATTCAATAGTTTTATCTAAGGTATTGAAACTCAAAGTTCCTCCCATGAGTAATAAAAAGAAGGGAGAGAGATAGACACATCGTTAGTTTTCCAGAGTTAGCGGCTCAACCAATTCGGATACTAGTGCTAGGAGCATGGGCGTCATTTCTGAAGGGAAAGCAGAGAGAGTACCACAGGCTGAGCACCCTAGCTATGTGCTCAGTCTTTTCCTTGAAAAGAAAAAATGACAAACTATTTTCTTTTCCTATTGTTAGCTATATACAATTGTTTTATGACAAAACAATGTTCAACTATTTTCTAATGCTCTATTATAATGTATTATGGTAAAGTTTGTTTTGGCTAAAACTTCACACAAATAACAGAGGGTTGGGCCTACCCATACCAATTTTGAATGTAAGTAAGCTGCTACTTTGATTTTGATGAAGCAGATCACAGTGGACTTCGCTATTTTAATTGAAAAGCCATGGACCGAACACCATCATTTAGAAGAACAACCAAATTTGGTAAAGAAACCTGATACTTGTCACACCAAGAGGCAGCTTGCACTACAAGAAAAGTGGTCTACTTCAAACGTGGCTGTAGAGTACAAAAAAGTTGATATATGTCTATGATGGCGTTTATAAAAAAACACTGTAGAGTACGAAAACATCCATCAGCCACCAATATATTATAGGCTCTCATAGTGGAGAGGGGATCAGGTTCTCGTAAGAGGTTCTCATAGTGGAGAGGGTATCAGGTTCTTGTAAGAGAGTCATTCTCGTATGGGACTGATCCACAGATAGAATCCACCCAAGAAAAAATATGCTACTTTTTAATATCTTTTCTCCAAATCTTTGGAGCTACAATGCGAAAGAAATAATTTTCATTTTGGAAGAATGTCACAGCTCCAAATCTTTGACTAGAATGGGCGTCCATGGGAAGAGCACCCTTGATGGTTAGCAGCATTGGACAATGAACTGTCCAGTTTTAGTAGAGCCCATAATTAACCTGTGCCTTGGGCTTCAATTCTTAATGGAATTGGCAAAATGTTCTTAGCCTCATGAGGGAAGAAATATTTTTTTTTTATTGCAAAGTACGATTTTATAACTTATTGAATGGAGAGTGTTCTCTGTGGGGGAAAGCAGCTCCCACCGATGCCTTCCAGTCTGTCTCTCTCCTTTGATTATATAAGTCATATCACATGGGGGAAGAGTGAGGTTGTGCAGAGGATACACTCATCCACAGAAAACAACATTATACCTTTATTGAAACTTTGGACCACGGTTTGATCCATGTGGTATTGTGATATGTTTATTTGAGCTTAAGTTTGATCAATGAGATGGTTATGAAGGTTTATAATATAGGCCAACCCACATATTCACTTAATTACTATGTGAACAATTAGTGTATTTTACGTAGTTCACCAAATATTTTGTGTTATAGTTATCTTTTAGAATATACTACATTTTAATATCTTTTCTTTGCCTTTTTTTGTAAGATAAGTATACTGTGTTCCAAAAAAATGTAGAGAAGCGAGCTCATTACCAAATGTTGAACAATAAATTAATTTATCGTTATTAAAAATAAATAAATAAATAAATTATCTTGTCCAAAGCTATTATGGATAAGCAAGTTTAGGCCATATCTCAGGTCAGGTAGACCAAATTTTCAAGAGAACTTGGCCTAATCCTAGTCCTAGTCCTCTTCTACATTTGTGTCGAGTTTGAACTAATTCTAACGATATCATATGTTGTAATAAAGTAAAGGTACATGGTGAAAAAGACAAAAGTCTATGTAGAATATTGAAAATATAAGGAAATATGTGCAATGCAAGGTGGGAGTGGGACCCTTTTTTTTTTGGCAAATGAAAAAGTATATTTAAGAAAGAGAAACAGAGCAACAAATCAATCATGTGACTGGACTAGGGAAAATACCAAACTAGACAAACAAAAAAATATTCCAAACCAGACAAACAAAACAATCTTCCAAAGGATGAAACATCAAAATCAAGAAAAGGATAGAAACAATTTGCGAAAGTGAGGATTCATCAAAATGTGGGGGAAGGGAGAAGGTTAACCACAAGTTAAGTTCTCCATTTCTTGGAGCTAAAGTAGTATGGGGCAAATCGTACTTTGTCTAGAATTATAGATGAACATGACCATTAGGATCATCATTTTTTCAAGGCATTTCGAAGAAGCCTTGTAATCATACAGAAGGTAGGCTGCCAATCAGCAATGTAAAGGAAATGAGATTCCAAGATTGGATCCACAGTGGCATCACTTTGCATAGACTCCGAAAACTCCTTTGAAGAAGTGATAGATGAACTATCAGCCTCAGGATTCACTTTACACTTGTTGGCCACATTAGACTCAGGAGGGAGGAATGATGCATAATAGTCTCACATACACAACTTCTAGGCTCATTTTAGAACGGAGACCAGAAGCTGAAGATTTCTTATTTCTTCTTCTTTTGGCAAAGTGCTGAATAGGATTTCGGACATCTTCCTATATAATACCTCGAATTCTAATTATATAATTTTGGTGATTTTACCAAAAAATGAGGAGTTTAAAGACTATTCATTTGAGATGTTTAAACAAGACATGAGGGGTCATGGGTGCCAAAGGTAACTTTTTGGCAATATAAATATTATATTAATATTCTACTGGGTGTTATAGGATTTAATTATAATTTTATTTTCGTACATTACCATTGAGCTTGTTACCATTGATACTATGATCAAATCCATCTCTTACTGTAACTTTTTCGGGGACATGCTATTAGCATATGGCTGTGTAGATCATTTGATTTATTTTGTTAGTGAGAATCTATCGCTTTAATGATGCAAGAAGTTATTGTTCTTGATATACTTGTGCATCTATTGTTGCAATTTATTGATGGTCTGATATGTTTTTACTTTGCACATGTACATGTTATTGCCATTGAATGATATTAAGGTTGCGTTTGGTTGCAAGGGAAATGGAATGGGAAGTGAAGTGCAGTGAAGCGAATTTTTTTTTTTCCCTTTTGAGTCGTTTGGTTGCAACAGAAGTGAAGTGAAATTAATTTTACCATAGTTGTTTGGTTGGATGTAAAATTGATGTAAAATAGATGTAAAATTTTAAAAATAATCCAACCAAATTCCTCAAAAGAGATGATGGG